>NC_056732.1:1214194680-1214357180 GCF_019279795.1 Protopterus annectens
ATGTATAACACATGATGGAACCCTGTCAGTACATGTGTAGTCTGCACAGTTGCTGTAGACCTATGTACAGTCCACTGGTCATGAGTCACATGGTGTTGTGGTAATGTATGGATGTGTGTTGCTGGTCCAAGGACATGGTAATGTCTGAGGGCTACATAGTAGAATGCTGAATTTACCTCTGTGATCTGCACCTGAGACATCTGTGATGGCGCTTGAGTGTGTACTGGTCAGTACATGTGAGTGGCCTTCATGTACGTGGGGACAGTAACACCATACTGTGCCCTTCCATGTTTAGAATCCGTGTGCATGCAAGACAGCCCTTTGCTACTACTAAGTGTGTGAGCATGCCCAGTACGCCATTGTGTAGATGGACACACAGTACATTCCAAACTGTGCCCTTCCGTGTTTAGAATCCATGTGCATGCAAGAAAGCCCTTCGCTACTACTAAGTATGTGAGCATGCCCAGTACGCCGTTGTATAGATGGACACACAGTACATTCCAAATGGATGTGTGATACTGTGTGAGCATGCCCAGTGACACCTTGTGTCGGTGATGTGCCTCTGTGTATGGGCATGGCCATTGACATCCTGTATAGCGATGGTGGTCATCCAGGCAACAGATTTCCATACCCCACATCAGGATGGATTCCTACATTGAACACACTGGTTGACTGTCTTGAAGGGTGTACTGTCTGTGGCGCTTCTTGTATCTATGTAGTGTTGTAATAGTGCTCTGTAAATAGGCAGTTGTCCCGCTCACACCACTGCCGTGTGTTTGTCTACATCTACCTTGGGACAGTAATATGCATTTAGACTGCTCACTCTCTGTACATTCCCTATCGGTGTCTTTGCCTTTGTGAATGATGTCAACCACCTAGAAGTGTGCCTCTGGGAGTGCTGTGTTCCAATAATCTCAGTAGTGCATTCTGTAACTGCGTAATGCTGTAGTGTGATAAAGTAGTTAGATGTATGTTCGACTCCTAGCCCTGCCAAGTGTGTGTGTGTGTGTTTCCAGCTGCCTGGGAACAGAGTAATGCTTTTAGACAGCTCACTCCCCATACATTCCCTATCGGCATCTTTGCCTTTGTGGATGATGTCATCCACCTGGAAGTATGCCTCTGGGAGTACTGTGTTCCAGTAATCTCGGTAGCATGTTCTGTAACTGCATAATGCTGTAGTGTGATAAGGTAGTTAGGTGTATGTTTAACTCCCAGCCCTGCCAAGTGTGTGTGTGTTTCCAGCTTCCTGGGGACAGAGTAATGCTTTTAGATGCCTCACTCCCCATACATTCCCTTTCAGCGTCTTTGCCTTTGTGGATGATGTCATCCACCTAGAAGTATGCCTCTGGGAGCACTGTGCTCCAATAATCTTGGTAGCATGTTCTGTAACTGTGTAATACTGTAGTGTGATAAGGTAGTTAGGTGTATGTTCAACTCCCAGCCCTGCCAAGTGTGTGTGTTTCCAGCTGCCTGAGGACAGAGCAATGCTTTTAGATGGCTTGCTCCCTATCGGCATCTTTGCCTTTGCGGATGATGTCATCCACCTATAAGTATGCCTCTGGGAGTGCTGTGTCCCAATAATCTCAGTAGCGCATTCTGTAATTGCATAATGCTGTAATGTGATAAGATAGTAAGGTGTATGTTTGACTCCCAGCCCTGCCAAGTGTGTGTGTTTAAAGCTGCCTGGTGGTCCACTGTTGCGATATAAATGCCATATCTAGATATGTGTGTACATGTGTATGTATATATCTATATATATATATATATATATATATATATATATATATATATATATATATATATATATATATATATATATTCATGTATATATGTATTCAAATAATATATATGATATATAGAGGTGAACATATATGTCTGGGGACATCAGCACTATTGAATGTTTGTGCCGGATGATCTATACATGATAACCTGGGATCAATGTACATCTGCCATGGCATGGTGGTAATGCACATCATCTGTAATGTGCAGGGTCATGGGTTGTAGTCGTGTAGACACCAGTTATTTTGTTGCTGGGAAAACCATGGGACATTGACTATGGTGATAGTAAGGCACCTGTTGCCAGCTGTGTACGGATCTTAGCGACACTGAGCAGTGGTTATTAATTTCGAGGTTCTGTATGGGTCATATAACTGTTCATTAAAAGACTATACTATGCAGATGAGGTTGACAATAGTGTATCCCATTTATCACCAGGGTGTGATGCTGGTCCCTGGAGTGTATGTGTGTAGTCAGCCAGGTGCAGGTCTCGAATATAGTTGACAGCATGGGAGGGGGGTCAGGCATACTGTAAGTACATTGCAGAACTGTGCCTCGGGAGTGCTCCTGCCTTAGCACACCTAAGCTAGGGGTGTGTCTATACCTGCCTGGTGACATTGGGAGGGATGACAGCAGTGGTAGGGTAGTCAGGGTGTACAGGTTGCACAAATAGGTGTTGATCAGCACAATCAGCAGATGACATGGCCAGCCCACACCTGAACAGTACGGTAATGTGAGCAAGCAGCATACACACAGGTTTCGTCCGCACTCTACACCACCGGTGTATACCTGCGGGGATATTTCATGACACAGTCCAACCAAATGAGACGGGCTGCAGCAGGCAACATATACCAACATGTGCAGGAAGCTGGAGCAGTGAGGATGTGTATGCTGCCGAACAACCCTTACTGGGGTGACATAAGACTTTATAGACCCAGGGTGCCTTACCAGGGGCTACATGGGCTGGGGATGGTGGAGCATTATGGGTTGGATAGAGACCTCCTACAGCAGCTTGTTGACCTGTGCCTGCCACACCTGACACATCAAACAGGCCGAGGGAAGCAGATCACAGTGGATACCACGGTATGTGTTGGCCTAGGTGTACTAGCCACAGGGACCTCACACAGCACAACTGGGGATATCATGGGTATCTCACAGGCATCTGCATCCAGAGTATTACACCAGTTTACAGACACCATGTCAACACATGCTAGTAAGCATGTACATGTCCTCAACACACGTGATTAGTAGACCAGCAATATGCATCTGTTCAACCACATGGATGACTACCCTGCAGTACTGGGTGCTATAGCCTGCACACACATACACATCGTAGCACCACCCGGTGAGCGGGGTAGGGCCTACAGTCACTGCAGGGGCATACCCTCCAACAGCTAGGCCATATGCGATGGCCAGGGCATGATACTGCATGTGTGTGCTGTCTGCCCTGGAAGCTATGATGATTCCAATATATGGCTTCTGACACAGCTGTAGCACACCACGGCCAATATGGACATCCCCTACAGTCTCCTAGTGGGGGATGCTGGGTAAACATTGGTGTCGTGGCTGATGACACCCATCAGCAATGCACACACACATGAACACTCACCATACTGAGGCAGATGCACAGGCAAGACATATACTTGTGCATGTGTTTGGGATGCTCAGTTCACAGTTCTGGTATCCAGGCACATCCGTTGGAGCTCTGCAGTATTCACAAGCTACATGCATACAAGTTGTTATGGTATTTGCTATGCTACACAATCTTATCCTGCAGTAACAGTTGCAGCAGAAACAGCATAGGGCAGGGCCACACAGCCCAACACCACTGCCAAGGCCTGAACAGGCACAGTGTGACTTGGTGAAGGAACTACCTGAGCATGGCACAGTCGGCAAAAGCACATGCACAGTATGACCTGCCCTTGGCAAAGAGGCAACACAAGGCATATGCACTGACACAGTAGGTACCCATGGATTTCCCCTCTCTGACCCACACACAGTACAATGGATGCCAAACATGACACTACCTGTGCTCGGCCATGTATAGGAGGTGCACTGTGTGCATCCAAAATAGGCAGCCCTCCAGCACTGTCCTCAAGTCCAGAACACACCCAGGGTATGTCTATTGACCTAACAAGTGGCAGTTGTATTAGAATGTGTATTTACCCATGGCTATGGTATATATGTGAGCATACAAGTGACTGTGGTGGCCAAATGTTAGGGCAGCAGACAGTACACATCCATAGTGGCACCATGACCTCTGTAGCACATACGGGGGTCACAATGGTAGCCTGTAGTACACAGGGTGTCCTAACCCACTGCAGATTAGGGGCTGACCATCATGTGTGTCCGTACAACCCACACACATTCCATGCAGCTGGACAGATGTGGACCAATACAGACAAATGATATATGATGGCCTATGGATATGCTCAATGAATGACCCCAACCCCCTAAGACACACACAGACTACAACAGGCCAGGTAGTTTGATGTAGGTTGTGTAAGCTAGGATGCCCAACACCACCGTACTGGTATTTAAAGCTGGGAACTGACGTACACTGGTATCCCTCCAACCAGCAATTTAGGTAGGTCCACACACTGACATGGAGTACCTGGCATACCAGTACAGTAGTGGCAGATGTGTACAACTGTTGGCTGTGCCCCCCCATCAAACCTACACATGTGAGAGTCATGTGCACCACCCACAGTGCTGTGTAGGACTGTGGTTGTGGTTGGATGTCCCCCCACACTATGCAGACATGTAGCAACTGTCAATGCCACATGACCATTAGCTACCCTGCAGACACAGCATGATCTGGACATGTGACACATGCGATACAGTTGACCATACTTGGCATGCTCACACACATGAAGGTATGACGGTAATGTCGGTTGACAACATGCGTAACAGTCATACTGGGCATGCTCACACACTGAAATGCAGGATGGCCAGGCATGCATACATCAGTGGTCCGGACATATCTGCCAGTACATTGCTATACTGTTGGATGACTGCGCTGTATGGTGTGTGTGTGGTCTATTGTCTGTACATATGCCATGGTCTATTGTTAATTCACATGAGCTATGTGCGCAGGGTACTGCTACCAACATGTGAATTGGGCGGTTCTTTGTTTGTGGACAGACTGACGCCTTTGGATATGGACTGGCTAAGGCACATTCCAGCAGGTGGGAGCAGTTGTGCATGGGTTTGCACAGTGTTAAGCACTGCTGACCTCTGCTCACAGCACCTTATATACGTTTACACTCCACATTTCTTTGACAGTGCACTACTGGCATACTGGTAGACAAACACACTTACAGCCGCTTGCTCACCGACATTTCAGCTTACATTTGTCACTCACGCTGGGTGTGTGCGATCCCTTGTGATGCGTATTACATCGGACTACATGACTACAGTATCGGGTATGTGTAACCATTTTGCGACGGCAGGCGTTCGACTGTACGGATCCGGCGGCCTGTCCAGTGACATAATCATATTATATGTGTGTTCCTCAAACAATCTGCTCCCATCTGCCTGATACATGGGAACCAATACTCTGCAATGCTGACATGTGACTTGAGTTTGTTAACGCAGCTGTCCACTGAGTCATGCTACTGCATACCTACTGCACATTGTCCAACTTTCAGATTGCATGACGGGAGACTGTAGGAGTGACACCTTTCCCACTTTGCATGGGACAGTCCCTCATTAGGCATATCTCATATGACAATACCAGACCTCTCCACCAATCAGGGACACATTTCTACAGAATAGGTTCATAGGTTCATAGGTTCATACTAGGCTATCTGCCCTAGGGCATTTATAAGCCTAGCCAGAGTGTGTTTGGCTTTCGCCACCCATTTTAAATTAATTTTGCTATGCCCTTTTTCGAGGTTAGTATACTGTGCCTCTGTCTAACAGTGACACAGAAGTGATACCCAGGGTAAACCTATGATCCCCCATCCACTCATCAAGATTCTTCTTGAAGAGAGTCAATGAGGACTCTGCCTAACCTGTACTGGGATTTTATTCCAGAGTGAAGGGAGCCTCTGGGTTATGAATCTGTTCCTCCAGCATGTCCTATTTATTTCAGTGGTGAGGTTCAAGTCTCTTGAGCGCATAGCTCGATGGGATTTGGATTTTCTGAGGTGCAGCATGTCCATTAATTCAGGGTTGGACATGGCTTTATACGTCAGGCACAGATCGCCTCTGAGCAGGCGGTATGCCACTGAGTAGAGCTGGAGTTTCTTTAACCGGGCAGCATATGGCATCTGTTTGAGCCCTTTGATTCTCTTGGTGAGGCACTTTTGAGGTCTTTCCAGTTGCTGCAGGTGTCTGGTAAGGTACATCCCAAAAGGGGCACTGTACTCAAGTATAGGCCTGATGAGGGATGAGTAAAGAGGCACAATGACCTCCCCTTATCTAGATGTGAATCCCTTCATGATTAGGTGGGCTATGTAAAATGTTTTTCTAACCACTTTGGCCACGTGGTTGTCAAATGAGAGATTGCTATCAACTTGGGTTCCCAGGTCCCTAATTACTTCTTCTGTACTTAATGGATTACCACCTATGTGGTAATTTGTGGGCACTTTGTTTTTGCCAAAGGGGATGACTATACACTTTTTGGCATTTAGCTTGAGGCCATGGCTCTGGCACCAGCTGTCTGTTTCTATGAGGCCCTTTTGGAGGACGCTTGTGTCGGCTGGAGAGTCGATTATGGCGCCCAGTTTGCAGTCATCTGCGAACTTGGTCAGCCACAGTCCTTCCGTGTTGGCCTGTACCTCTGAGAAATATATACCGAACAAGAGAGGTCCCAGGACTGAGCCTTGTGGGACACCACTTGTAACTGGTTTGGAGTCTGGCATGGCTCCAGCAATTCTAACCATGTGGGTTCTGTCCTTGAGCCAGTTTGCAACCCATCTAGTGACATAGGGGTTTATATTTAAGCTGGTGAGCTTATCTATAATGCCCGAGTGGGGTATTGTACTGAAGGCTTTTGCGAGGTCCAGGTAGGCTGTGTGGAATACCTTCCCCTCGTCAATGGCCTTGGTGACTGTTTCAAAGAAATTGACCAGGTTTAAGCGGCAGGATCTGCCCTTAACAAGGCCGAACTGGGTAGGATCCTGTGTCTGTAGGTCCCCAATATCTTTATTTATAAGGTACATGATGATCCTTTCCATAGCTTTGCAGACCAAGCTAGTCAGGCTTATGGGGCGATAGTTTCCAGGATCCGTTGAGGAGTCACCTTTGTGGAGAGGGACCACCGTTGCTGTACGCCACTCTTTGGGTACATATCCTGTAGTAAGGCTGAGATTGAACAGTAGTTTTATGTTTGGGTTTAGTTCTTAGAGTTCATGTAGGACGCAGCCCGGGACACCGTCTGGTCCCATTGATGCTGTGTTTTTTGCTTTGGAGAGGGCGGCTCTTACCTGAGCGTCTGAGATGTCGGGGGGGTAGCACTCTGTTGGGATAGATATTTGCCCTTTTGGTGGGAAGGGGGGGAGAAGTTTGCGCTGAATCTGTCAGCTAGGATGTTGGCAATGTCTGTGGGTTTGGTGTATTTTTTGTCATTTTGGACTAATTCTGAGCATATCTGGGAATTCCCACCCAGGTTTCTAACATAACTAAAGAAAGCCTTGTGATTATCCTTAGTGTCCTGTGCAATTTTTCTCTCGATGCTGGCCTTAGACAATTTTATGTGTGCCCGTAGTTTTTTGCTAATACTGATCCGAGATGCCTTCCCCTTTTGGGATTTTGCTCTATCAGTAGCTTCCTCCTTCTGTTGTATAGTTTGTTTATGGCTGGGGTCCACCAGACAGGACATCTGCCTTTGGAGGATTGGGTCTTGGTTTTATTTGGGATCGCATGATCCATGCATTCCTGAAGGTGTTCATAGAATGCGTTTATAAAGGATTCTGCAGTCTAGGCCGTATTTTCCACAGGCTCCGGGGCTTTGAAGGATTCCACCTCTGTTTTGAGGAGTGTGAAATTTGCTTTAGAGAAGTTTTTCACTGTGGTTTTCTGGGCAAGGGGTGGGGTTGGGATGTGAATATCCAGTGAGATTAGTTTATGGTCTGATCTTACCAGTGAGGGATACACTTCTGGTCTGGAGTATAGAGTCCCCATGTTGGTGATGATCAGGTCCAGTATGTTTTTCCCTCTTGTGGGAGTGGTAACAAGTTGTTCCATAGCATTTGAGTTTATAAATTCTAGGAACCTTTGGGCTATGGTGTTGGAGCTAGAGTAATGCTCCCAGTCTATGTTTGGGTAGATGAAATCACCCAATATAATGGTGTTTGGAGAGACCTTCATATTTTCCAGTTTTCTCAGGAAGGCCATGTGGAGTTCCTGGGTTTGGGAGGGTGGTCTGTAGCAGGCTATAAACTGGAAGGCAGTTTTACCCACTGTTAGTTGCACATGGATAGTCTCTGATGCTTCATGCTGTGCCACCAACCTGGAGGTGTGTGTATCTTTGACAAATATTGATACTCCTCCTCCTTTTGTGGTTCGGTCCAAGTTTTGGGGCCGAAAAGCATGGTATGAGGTATAACCTAGTAGTGCTCGGGTGTTCTCAGTTTCTGTTACTGTACAGATATCGATGTTCTCCATGCTAAGGAGAGTTTCAAGTGCGTGCATCTTGACATTTAGACTTCTGGCGTTGAGTAGCACTACTCTTAGTTTCTTATCCCTTGTGATACCTATGGAGGTGGGTTTGTCTTTTGAGCCTTGCCTAAAAAAGGCACTATGGGAGTAGCAAGAGCCTTTGCCAATATCCAAAAGCCCAGGGGTGATAGGTGCAAGCCATCCCAAGCGAAGCATCGTGGCTTGTCGAGCATGTCATCCCAGGCTGACAGGCATTGGATCCCCTTTGAATGACACCAATACTTAAGCCAATTGTTGAAATTGATCGTCTTGTCTTCATATTGTGGCATCATTCTTGGTGAGGGTAAGATGCTACTCAAGGTCAGCATCATACCGGCCTGGACTACATGGTCAGAGAGCTCCTCTATGTCTCTTTTCATGTAGTCCAGGTAGGTACGTCTCAGGTCATTCACACCAGCATGGACAATGACTGAGTCATATTTGTACTTGCCTTGGAGTGACCTGAGTGCTTGTGTTATGTGGTGTATCCTAGTGCCCAACAGGCAGCTCACCATGACCTTCTTCTTGTTCGGCCTAGTGAGCGGAATGTCAGTGTGCCTGACGATAGAGTCACCTATTGCAAGTGTATCAGGTGTGTTGTTTAGCCTTAAAGGCTTTGTGAGCTATGTGTTGCACGTGTTTTGGTTTGGGGTAGCGGTTGCTTGGGTGCCTGCTTTGGAGGTCTCTGCTGCTTAGGCAGATTTTTATTTATAGCCTCTGAGTATGTTTTTGTGTGTTTATTTGTTTGGTTTGCTGTCGTGGTAGGTCTATGTGAGACTGGAATTGTAGTGAGTGTGGTTTCCTTTTCGTCCTGACTGGTTACGCCAGTACTGAGTTGAGAGAGCTTAGCCTCCAGTTTGGCTATATGGTTGCATCTCTCACATGTGTTGGAATTTGTTGGGAGGAGGAGAGGGTTGTCTGTGTACATGAGGCAGTTGTAACATTGCCTCAAGATTCCCAGATTCACCAGCTGGATCGGAGAGGAGATTGACAACTGACCTTTGGACATGCTAGAATAGTATTGGGAATTCCTTTATAATTGAAAAAAAGGGCCAATGGGGAACAAGGTACTCAAGGGGAGTTTATGAGGGTGTAGTGCTTTTAATTTTTTAGAGCTGACTTATGTAATTGCTTTAGTGAGCAAGTGCCAGGTAACTTAAACGCAATGTGCTACAGGTAACTTAAATGCAAAAACAACAAACAGTAACTTTCATTCAGAAACAGGGATAGGTCAAGAAAACATCAGGGACACTTTTACAAAAGTAGTGCTATTAACATGAAACATTGACAGAATCAGAGCATATGACTCAATACACATATTCTGAAGTAAAAGTAGTTTATAACTCTTACTTATTGTCATTAATCAGTAAGTGTGATTCACCACCTTTCCTTCAACAGTCACTAATTTTAGGAGGGATTAAGAGGGACAGAGTTAAACTTTCAGTCAAACTCAGGGACGTACCTGAAATGCAGGGACAGTTGAGAGGTATGGACAATACTCTAGCCATTGCAACTGTCCTGATTAGGGGACATTCTCATGTTGTACTTGTCTGTACTGGTTGCTTGTTACAGGTCTTGTATACCTGACACGTCGATATGTCATATGTAGTAGCATAAACAACTTTACTGCTGCTAGACTACGCTTTGATTTGTGCTGATATGTATATTTCTGTACTATGCATGGCTGTAGGTATGTTCTGCCCTGGTACATCTGACATTTCTACAGAGCAGGTTCCAGTTTGGCCATTCAGAATGGTGGTGGCCCTATAGACGCTATATGTAGAGCTATCACATGTGTCAAGGCAACACATACCCACAGCCAGTAGTAAACGGACGACTTCCATGGTTTGCATACGTTAAGGTTATTCATGTAGCATTATAATTGATAATACTGTTTCCTATTACATGTAGCTGTTTCTGATACAACAAATTAATGTCTGACACCATTACACACACTATATAACCTCCATTCCTGAACTCACAGGCCATGTGCCATAACTGTCATTTTGCAGGACACAACTGCCCAGACGGGTGTGTCCCTCACAGGGTATGGGTGTTGAACCACTTCTATTATGCTATCATCTACCTAAGGTGGTCAGCAAATTATGCACTTTCCATCAGTAGCAGAACTCACATACCAATGGGTGTGAATGAACACTGTTTCAGGAACAATGCATAACACCCTGTGGGGCACACTTAGATGATTGGTTCTATTATCCAGACACATTTACAGTCACAGACCATATGTATTCATTCACGTTTGTCGAGGTACATGCTGTTTCTGACTCATACATGTTGTCATCTGTCATTACCTGTATTCTGCCACCTGTTCACCTAATATCACTAGTTCTGGAAGGGTTTAGTTGGACTTTGTTACATTCTGATACATAACTATGGACGTCCATGCTAATTTGGTACACGGCACTGATTTGGTCTCTATGTATTTCCCCAATGGTTTACAGACTATCCGGTAGATGTGGTCTTCAGGTTTGGGAGGTGTAGGCATATGCTATGCCCACATAGGAATATTAATGACTTCCACTGGACGGGCCTACTACATCTTTGCCAACCAGCACCTGCACACTTAAGCCCATTATTGCATGCCCAAGGTCCACCTACCTGGCACCCCTCTACAGCAGTCATGACAAATACTTACTGCGAACGCAGCTGGGGTATGAGCACACCCCTACACATTGCCCACTCTCCCCATCTTGGGACACATGTCGTATGTTTTGTCAATCCATGTATTATCACACTTCCACAACCTACTGTTCCATGTACACCTACATCCTGCTCATATCAATGTCAGAAGATTCACACGTACCCTGAATTTTGGGGTCCCTCAATGGACACCGTTATCCATGTTTAAAGTGTAGACCTTGCAGATCTCTCCCACTGGTACTTTCCTACCGGTGTTTTGGACAGCGGCAGTGTAGTGATCTGTATTGCCTGTCTGTATGTCTGTCTGGCCTAGCTGGGCAATGTGGGGGGTACAACGTTTATTTATTGGACCTCCCAGTCACATATGCCCGGGCTGTAAATATGTTACCCCTAATTGCTGTGAAGTAACCTATTTATGTACATGTGTATATCTACACTGACATATATATTTTGTTTCGTGTGTATGTGTATATATCAATACCTGTTTGTGTATATATATCTATCTATATATATCCGTAGTATATCCTTGTGTGTGTATATATATATCTGTATGAATATATGTGTATGTAAATTAATATAGATATATGCTTATATACGTTTTTATCTATATATACATCTGTGTGTCCGTTAACCTATACATTTTCCGGACATGGACACTTACGCATGCGTATAGGGTTTTATCTCTGCTTCAACAGCATACTATTGCCTGAGTCATTATGACACCGACACTTCATTCCGGTGAACTTGTGATCAGTATATTGCACGTTATACAGCGGACAGATGTCACACGTTTTTCATGTCTGGGGTGCCGCTGCTAACTGGGATGTGATACAGTGTCATTCGAACTATTACTCGTATGCACAGCCTATTATTCCTGATACTGTGTTTGTTTCTGTGCACATTCATATTATTACTGTTGATAGGATGAGTATTTGTGTTACTGTGACTGTACGTCAACATATTGTTGTCTTCATGTTGTTGTGTCTTTCTGCTTTTCCCAGTTTGGTGTTGTCACAGCAGAACTCTGTTCCGCTCATGTGTGGCGTATATGTTTTACGTGCCCGGCTGCCAGCCCTGACGCACAACGTCCGACAATGATACTCCCATTTATGCATGTCTCCATGCAAACGACGGTCTATCTGGGAATCATACCTATGTACTAGCTGACCTCCACGGGCCACTCCATTCCACCTGGCGCAACATACCCTAGCACTCCTGTGTCCATAATCACATATCCATAGTTTCTCCTGCACACCCGTGTTGAGTTTCCACGCATAATAGCCATTATACACCTGATATCGCAGCCATAACACAGCTTTACACGTTGCTCTCTCATGAGCGTTGGGGCCCTACACAAATTTTGTACCACCTCGTGTATTCACAGGCTCACCATCCATTCATATTTGCACATACGTGCCTTTCCTGGTGTTATAGATTACGAATGATTTGCAGGTTACAGGTGGTCGCAACATGTACTACATTCCATCTGTTTACAATGTTGATGTAGCACTTCAATGATGTTATGGCCACTGGTATAAACCTGCCTCTGGTGTGAAGAGCGGTGCTCTACTCACACTTGTGCAGCTTTATGTGACAACCCTTATGCTTGCTTTCGTCTTTCGGCGTTCCTTACATATCTATATATATATATATATGTATATATATGTGTATATATATATATATATATATATATATATATATATATATATATATATATATATATATGTAGATATATAATTGCATATTTCGGTTATGTCTGTAGATATTTATCTATACACACATCTATCTATCTATATAAAAGTTACAGCTGTACAAGACAACATACATTTACTATGCTAATAGCTGCGTACACCCGCGCAGGCGCACTTGCATCTCCTTATTCTGAGTTACATATGTTTACAGGCACTTCTTTGGGATTACATGTGCCTTATTCCTTATGAAAGTACCACATTGATGGAATCCGGTTAACGGACCCATGCGAACGCGGTCACCTTTACATGTATAAATGTTGGCTTTACAGCACAGAGGCATTCATTACACAATTAATATGTGCTATAGTCGTACTTGAACCGGGAATGCCTTTACGTTGGGTGGATGCTGTAACCACTACACTATTGTTGTTCTGGCTCATTTATATGTATACCCATGGTTCATAGCTACTCTGACATATGCCTCACCGCTTCTCTTACACAGCAGGCATCCATTCTGCTGCTGGGAAAACCGCAGTACTACACTTAGGAAATTCCCTGTTTCCTACTGCTCTGGACCCGTGCTGCATGTCTACTCACTCCAAGGATATTCAGAACTCCTACACTTATAGTCCTCACACATACATGTGTTTTTATTGTCAAGGTGTTTATTTGCTGGTCCGGGTTTAGGCTCAGCCAACTGATGACTAGAACTGCCCTGGTGCTGTTCAAAGATCAGACGTAGCACATGGACAGAGTTAGTCCAGATTTTAACATTCTACCTGTGTTTACAGACGCAGGTGTTTGGGCACCTCTGACAACATTATTAGGTCAGCGCTACAGAATTTAGGATGGGGAGTGGTTCCACTACATAATGCAGGTTGAGGGGGGGGGGTTTCCATGTGTTTCCCTTCCCATTTGACTATTTCATTAATTTATAGATACAATGATTATTATTCTGGACATCAGTTATAAATTCACTACAGGTATGCAATAGTCCTGTCAACAGATGTGACAGTTGGTTGGTGTACTTATGTGTACAGACCCCTGTGATACTCATGGACTCATTTCTACAGTGACAGGGACAAGGCTATGACAACTCAGGGACAATCACGGACACTTCTACCATATTAGTACTATTAACTTGGAACATGTTGACAGATTCGTAATACTACTACTTTTCTGCAGTTAAATGCATCTATTACTGTTCATTGTTGTAAGTAGTCATTCACATTCAACACCTTTCCTCCAAAGGTCACTGGCTTTGTGAGTGGTTAAGAGGCTGGCCAGTTATTGTGCGAATGCTCTGACCATTGGTAGCGTTGACATTGTCATATGTACAGGTTGGGATGTATTCTGGGGACTAGGGTTCCCACCTTTTCAAATGGCCAAGATGGGACATTTTCGGAACACACATCAGATTTTACAGGCCGACACATACCCATGGTCAGTACAAAGAATAGAACTTTACTTATTTGCCTACATAAAAGCCTATTGTTGTAGCGGTTTAGTTGCTTATTCTGTTTTTTGTAACATTTAAGTATTTTAGATACAGAAATAATTATTTTATGCAACTATTACATAACATATGGGACATAATTATGTCCTACAATCTCAGGACATTTGCCATTTTTAATATATTTTGTCAGGACACAACTGTCCATAGAGGGACTGTCCCTCGCAAAGTGGCACAGATGGTAACCCTACTGGGGACACCAGATTATTTGGGCCAACACATAGCCACGGTCAGTGCAGGTTTAGAACATTCGTTTCCTAGCTGTGAGCCTATACCTTTGGCACTTTTGTTGTTTGCCTGTTTCTTGTACGAATTACGTTTATTCTATCCTGACGTGACCGCTTTAGGCAACTGTTACATGCAGTATGGTACATAGTTATTTCCTACACTCACAGGACATTTGGCATTCTATCATTGTTGGTCAGGTCACATCTACACACACATTACTTGTCCCTCACATAGTGGATCACGGGGTATCCTGTTTATGTCAGTGCCTTCATCACCCATATACCATGTGCCACTATGCGAATGTGTGCAATATATTCTCTCAATTATTTCTGTCGGGACACGTGCATCACGGGCAGGTGTTTGATCCTGGGTAGTAGGTTCTGCATGACCATCTAGGGCTGGACAGTCTCGTGCACCACTACTGCACATTCCAACTTGTATCCAGATATCTACAGGATGAGACATCATGTCTTCATACCCATTCTAATGTTTACACAGGTTACTTATCCCATGAGGGATATCCCAAAAATTTAACAAGACCAAAACAAGACCAATAATGAACATTCTTCTGCCGTTACGGAAATGTGCTGCGGGTTTTACATGCAAGGGATACATAGTTTGCAATCCTGAAACTACCTAGGGTGACACTACCTACTACATATGCATAGTGGTCACTATGTGTAGATGTGGCTGCACCAAACTAGTAGGCCAAGTATGGCTGGATTTGGTGGGCGTTCAGGTATGGGGGTGGGTTGTGTGCTGTGGAAGGGATGCTGGGTAGTCCATCATGCATCCAGGTGTGTTGCATTTTATATGGCCAGTTCCATCAGGACCAATCTGTGGGTATGTGCCGGTGACATGTCTATACATTTGTATCACACATTTTAATATTCATATGTTTGTGGGATTGTGTTCTACAGTATGGCCTGTCTGGTTGTATTGCAGATGTGTATACATGTTTTTGTGTTTCTTTCTGCTTCACCCGCTGCTCCGTCATACACCTCAAGTTCACCTATTCTGCATACAACACAGTCTCGCATTTGAGGATTATACCATTACCCACCCCCCCACACATACATATTCCTGACACTCCGTCCATCACTGCTTAAGTTGATGGCCCATGACACGGTCAAGTTAACACATTGCATACCCTACATATGTCAGGTACCTGTATGGTTGTGTGGACTACCCTGCCATGTTTGACTTTCCACATGCTATACCTCACGTACATAGGTACACGCCCATACTTAACTTTCATGACATGGTTGGTATACCCAGGTAATACCCGTTCAACTGTGACACATCCTGACAAGTTCAGCTTGGACCGCTGATGTGCAGATTTTGGCTGACTGTTCTAATCATTGGTAGGATGCCACCTCTTCCTATGTCCAGGATGGGATATATTCCAGACACATATCCGAATGTACTGGACAACACGTACCCACAGTCAATGCTACGGATAATACTGTTCCTTTCAGCCTGCATGTTGCCTTATTTTTGTAGCAGTTTATATGCTCCTTCTGTTTCGTTTACATGCTTATTCTATTTCCTGTCACATTTGGTATGTGAAATATGGACATACCTATTGTATGTGACTATTACATGCGTTGTGGGATATAATTCGGTCATACGGTCGCTAGATATTTACATTTATTGTGTTTTTTTGTTATGGACACATCTGCCCATCTGTGTACCCTCCCTCACAATATGGGTCAGCTGGTGACCCTGACCATTGGGCTGGACGTACCTATTGGCGGCACTCTAACATAAGATGCGTTTCACTTCCACTTGGTATAACTATCTACACTGCGTTGGACTACGGGCACATGGTTTTCAATGTCATTTGTTCGCAGGATAGGGACCCGTTATTCCCTACCCTGCGTTTGTGTTTGCTTCTTCATTTTGTGTTTGCAGGAACTGTCTTGCATGCTTTTCATACGTTTCAGTATCCACAGACACTGACAGATGTGATTACTATTGCTTGCAAATTTTTTATGCAAGCATTTTAGGTTGCACATCGACAGCTGACATTTCCACGCCTCCATGCGGCACTTCGACATGCCCTATGCACTTGCGCTCCTTTCCTATGCACGTGGCTGTGGCGGCAGCACACCTTCATTAATATGCATTTGGCACTACTGCGCCATCTTCACACTGCACAGTTGGTGCAAGCCTAACGCCGGCCTTGCGCCGAGCTTCATGAATCCCGGGGAATGTTTTTTATAATCTGCCAGGTTTAGTCTCTTCATGAACTGTGACACTGCCCAGATGAAACTATATTTATTGGCAGACATAACTCACCATTCTAGATAATTCCAGCACAGTGTACTTCTGCAGGATATTCTTTTGCCACTGACTGAAAGTTTAAGAAATGCAAAGCTCAGACATGAAAGAGTGGAGATCCAGAAACTGCACTACTTTGGTATTAACAAAATTTATGATTTCAAGTTTCTGTTAATAATGAATGTTTCAATGGTTCCACAGCTGTAGAAATAGGAACAGAAGAGGTGATATTTCTATATACATCAGTAATAAACATGGGGTAGTAAAAATATATAAAGCAAGAAATCTGAAGTTATTTCTGTGATGGTGATTGCTGGCATGAAGTAAATAAAAATAATTGACTTTTATAAAATCCTTCATTCAATCATGGAAAAACAAATAATTAATGTAACACCACTGTCCTAGCTTTAGATTTAAATCCTAAATCAAGTATTATGTTTTAGATGAGGAAAAGTTATCATTCTTCATTAACCAGCATAACTTACACCAGGATGTACCTCTTCCAGCCCAAAATGAAACAATACTTGCTGATATGATATATTAGTTTTACCAGATTCACCAGCTACAGAAGTATCCTGCAACTTATTGGTAATTCAGATCATAATTTGGCAGAATCTAAATTTATCACAAAATGAAATAAATTATGTGGCAGTATACTAACTGACATTTTTATATAATGGTGATTACAAAGCAATAAACACACTACAAACTAATTGGCAGGATTATATGGAAATGCAGTATTAATTATAGTTGCACTATCTTCTATGATATCCATTCAGAAATGTTATGATAGCATGGAAATAATAAACAGAAATCCATGGTGGAATAAAAATAACTTTTCAAGGATAAAGTTTAAGAAACAGAAGGTCTGGAAAGAAAACTGAACACCTAAAAATGATTTAATGATTATGAAAAGAGCAACAAAATATAGATTACAGATGAGGCATAGAAAATGAAAATATAGATAGCAGATGGTAAATTTTATGACTAACAAGAAATCTTTTTTCAAACATATCAGATAAAATGAGCATGGGAGAAGTGCTAACTTTGTGTTAAATCTTGGGATAAAGTTATTAACTGATACCAAGGATACAGCTAATGAACATGCTAGGAAATTCAATATTAGATACCGTAAACCTGTAAAGCAAACACCAACTGATAAAAAAGTTATTGAGGCAAAGTGCCCCTCTATATCTATGAAATGAGTTGTTGAAACAATGAAGAAAATTAAGAAAGACTCTAAGGTGAGACCTGACAGCTTTAATGGTTACATCTTAAATAAAAAATTCTTTAATGTCAGGATTGATATCTTTTTCCAGAAATCACTATCACTGGGTATACACCAAATATGTACAAATGTTGTCTAAAGAGGGAACAATGGTATCTGAAAGTGTAATGTAAAACTGGGCCACATATGTTGATCTAGTGAGATAAAAAATTCAGTCTCTTCTACAAAGACCTCCTCATGCTGAAAATTTTGTGACAGCACACAATTGAACAGATTGAAAGGGTCCTCATCTTGAAAGAGCGATCACTGAAGATAAACTGAGAAAATGAAATTGTGCTAAGATCTCAACTATAAAAAGTAGTGACATTAATGGTACAGTGGTATGTTGCAGTGGTATGTCACAGATATGTTCACAACACTACTCTCACCAGACAAAGTAGAAGTCAGATTGAAATGAGTATAGCAGTACATGCTCTCACTGTAGATGTTGTCTTTCTATCTCAATTTATCTTTAATAATTACATCCTGCAATAAAGGGTGCAATGGTAACAAGACCATGTTTCGATGATGCTTTTTTCTCAAAATCTTCACAGTTGCAGTTCTCCTTTGTGGTATACCATTTATTTATTTATTGTTTTTAGTTTTTCTTGGGTCCTACCACTCAAGGATAATGAAGCATCCCCCACAACAACCCAATTTATCCATTCCTCCTAAGGAACAGAACCCACTGGTTCACTAATTTCCCTTGTTGGTAAGAGTCTGGTGTTAAGAGCAGTGCTGTCATCTTCTGAAAGGCTAGAGATTTTTTTCTATATATGCCTAGTTGAGACCAACCAACAGGTTGTTTGCTATACCACTGCTGCTGCCAGGCATTACATGCATGTTATGAAACATGCCATACCTCCTGGTCAAGTAGTGCACCACTTGCAGAATTTGCATGCCAGGCTCCTTGTTTTGGTTGATAGACCTGAACATCTGCAGCTCTAGCCAATGCCATAAGCCAATCTATGATGTCCCTTACCAGAATGGGTAGCCTATATTAGCCCCTTCAGTCCCATCCTCCCTGCACTTGGCCCTCCAGTGCTCACACCACTAATTAAACATGGGTCATCCAGAGCAGAGTCAGGGCTTCATCTCTTTATGCCACGGAACTGAGGAGACCTTCTGCTTTTAAATTCATTCTTTTTAACAAAATTTCATATGTTAAATAAAGCATTCTTCTTTCCTTAGGAAAAGGCAGGCTACCAAAGAATACAACAACTGCTTTTGAATTTCCTTGTAAACCTCCAATGGCCATGGAGACAGGTGGGATTCTATTTCCAGTTGTTTGCTGACACTGAGACTTTCATTGTTGCAGACAGTGCAGATAGATTCCATTTACAACAATTTGCTCAAATTGTATGCTGTTATGTCTGACTGTAGTTTACATAAAAGCATTTTTTCAGGACTAAATAGGCTCATTTCATATTTTCCAAAAAGGATATGCAGTCTGGATCACCTCATATTGTCCCTCTATGAGAGCCATTCCCTATTACCTTATTTTTCTGTTTCATTTTCTCCATGTTGCCTGCCATCCATCAGCTGCTGCTTGTTCATCCAGTACTTGAGAGGGTATCACCATTCGGGCAGTCAACAGTAAGTTTAATGTGCCCTAACTCTCTGTTACACCTCAGTAGCCTGGATAAATCACTCCCTGTAATCTCTTATGAACTGCCAGCTATTAGCTGTGCTCTCTTCTCCCTGAATTCTAAATGATTTTATTATTCTGGCTGCTATCTCAGTATTACACTTGCTATAAATCTCTGTTTCACATTATCAACCTGAATGAGTGGTGCTTACACCATGCTGCCCTATGGACATATTATCACTTCAACAGATAAAACTATTGTGGCTACAACTTTTGTCCATACTGCTTTGTGGACACTCATAGGTTCATAGGCCTTGCTGCAAACTTTCATCTCTCCTATGTGATTGAATTGCACTGGACTAGGTAGCATTCCTCCATGAGGATGGACAAGTTCATGCCAGCTACTAATTCCCACCTTTCATGACTGAATCATGCAGGGTCTGAATCACTAATTGGTTCTGGGTAGTCAGATTGGATCAATAATTTATTCTTTTCTGCCATTGAGTTTTTCTAAAAGGTTCACTTTCATCAACATTAATCACTATTCGTTGATTTTGGAAAATTTTCCAACTTAATCACTGCACACTTAGCATGTTTTGATACTCTGGCATATTTGTCCAAACATGAAATGGCCTTCCTTAACAGGGATGATACTGTAGAAATTGAATGCCATCATGGAAGTATTGACTAGATAAAACTATAAAGCAATTAAGACAAGAAGTGTCACTGTTAGTAGAGTATAGGAGAGGGAACAGATCAACAAAAATACTTAGAAAGACAGACATGATAAAAGCAATGCATAGTATTGCACGAGATCAGGTTTTATCATGCACTATTGCATATAATAAACTAAAAAATATCAGCACAGAGAAGATACACAAATAAATATAAAGGAAAAGTACAAAATAAGCAATTTGCTGATGACCCAAACATGTTTTATAGAGAATTGGGAAACAAGGTAAAAGGAATTGAAAGACCACCAAAAAAGAAGAAATAGATACATTTTGGAGAAATATTTATGAAGATCCTGTGGCACATAAAGATGCTAAATGTATAAAAGAAGTAAAAGAAAGAATAAGAAGTTCAAATGTACAGGATATGAAATGGGATGAAGTAACAACCAGAGAGATTGAAACAAAGTTAAGAAAACCCTCTAACTTGAAAACCTCAGGCCCAGATGCAGTACCTAACATCTGGTTAAAAGTATTAACATCTTTGCACAAGGATTTAGCCATGAGTAAGAACTATTTATATGCGCACCCCAAACAGACACCAGCCTGGCTAACATCAAGAAAAACAATGCTCCTACTTAAGAGTGAACCTGCATGCTACCCTAAAATTTATAGACCAATATAACTTGCCTTCTGACAATGTATAGACTATACACTGGAACTGATGCCAACAGAGTTTATAGTCATTTAGAAGAAAATTCAATTATGGCAATAGAACAAAAGGGTAATAAAAGAATGTCATATGGAACAAAGGATCATTTGTTGTTAAATAAAGCTACAGTGGAGAATTGTAAAAAAGGGGAAGAATCTAAATATGGCATGGATTGACTACAAAAAAGTATATGACAGTATCCCACATTCATGGATAAAAGAGTGCTTAAAATTGTATAAGATACACCCTACACTGATAAACTACATCACAGTGACCATGAAACAGTGACAAACCACTTTGCAGTTAAGCTATGATGAAGGACAAATTATTACTCCAGGGATAAAAATTCAAAGGGGGATATTCAAGGGTGACTTTCTGTTACCACTGCTTTTTTTGCCTTGCCTTTAACCCATCAAGCTGTCTGCTTAACAGATCTGTAATCTGGCTCCCAGAAAGAAACAATGTGTGAAGACTTATCATCTATATGCTGATTTAAAACTGTATAGCTCATCAGATGAGGAACTGAAAGCAAAACTGCTAGTTGTATAAACATTTTCAAATTGTATAAGAATGTCATTTGGTCTTGATAATTGTTCAAAGGGACCTTTAAAGCAGGAAAGCTGCAGCACCAAGAAAACATCAGTTTGGGACAAGAATGTGATATAATAGAATTTGATTGTATACATATTTAGGGACTGATGAAGGATCAACAATAAAACATGAATAAATGTGAATAAAACTCAGTAAGCAATATTTATTTATTCATTCTATGTATTTATTTAAAATTTGTTAACCGGGAAAGTCCGACTTGAAATTCAGCCAATTTTTGGCGGAAAACTGGGGATAAACCTCCAGACGCATGTGTTTGTAACATGGGAGAAAACTGAAGCACCCAGAGGAAACACACATGAACACAGGGAGGGCATGCAGACTCTGCACAGAAGGCAACCCAGCCAAGAATCAAATCGGAAAACCTCTTGCTGTGAGATGACAAAACTATCGCTGCACTTCTCCACTGTCCAAATATTTTAGAAGACTTAAATTAATCATGAAAACAGCATTGACATCTAGGAACAAAGTTCAAGCTATAAACCAATTTGCTCTTCCTGTCCCAGCTTACAGTTTTGGAGTGAATGACTGGCCCCGAAAGGTGTTGGATAGATTAAACAGGAAAACAAGAAGGATGCTTCATGCTCATCAAATGATTTATATAGCAATAACCCACGCCTGGGTGTGGGTAATGCTAAATTTACCCACGGTTGGCGTGGTTTGGTCCCGAGGGCGAAGCCCGAGGGACCAAACAAAGCCAACCGTGGGTAAATTTAGCATTACCCACACCCAGAAGTGGGTTATTGCTATTATACCATGACTATTTAAGAAAAGAAACTGTTACTTTTCTTAAATAATGGCATAGTATAATGCCTGTTTACTGCCCTTCCGCAGATGTCTGGCATCCGGCAGTTCTGATGTACTGCGGCGCCTGCGCAGTACATCAGAGTTGTGAGCAAAAGCAACGGAGAAAGCAAGATCTCCGTTGCTTTTAGTGTTTCGCTATGTTAAATGAGTTTAACATAGCGAGCCAGTTTTAAAATAAGCAACGGACATCTCCGTTGCTTATTTTAAAACTGTCTCGCTATGTTAAACTCCTTTAACATAGCGAGATTAAAAAAGCAACGGAGATCTTGCTTTCTCCGTTGCTTTTAACATTGCCTCGCTATGTTAAATGGGTTTAACATAGCGAGACAGCTTTAAAATAAGCTCCGTTGCTTTTTTTAAAGCTGTCTCGCTATGTTAAACCCATTTAACATAGCGAGGCAGTGTTTAAAACGAAGTTATACTAATGGAAAAAAGTCCGGGCGACCGGACCTTTTTCCATTAGTATAACTCGATTTACAACGGGCACGCTGGCCAATCAGCGTGCACGTTTTGGGGGGATCATGGTATAATAAAAATTAGTGCATACCAAGATTATATATTCCCCAGCCTGAAGGAGGTATGGGCCTCCTTGAAATTGATTATATGTATACATCTGAAATCGTGGGACTGCATATATATCTGTTGCCCTCACAAGACCCAAACATAGTGAAAGTTTTAAAACATGAGGACAATAAATCTAAGATGACTTCCCTTCTTAGTCTACCAGAATCATATTGGTGTCAAGTGGGAATGGAAATTAAACCAGAAGTAGATAAAATTCAGGCAGCAACTGAATGTGCTAAAAAACAATTTGCATTTGTTCGTGTTTTATTGTTGATCCTTCATCAATTCCCAAATTTTATACATTCCCTGCTGCTCAAGTTCTTTTATATCACATTTATGTCCCAAATTGATGTTTTCTTGATGCTGTAGCTTTCCTGCTTTAAGGATTGCTTTTGCAGATTTATCACGACCAAATGACATTTTTATATCATCTGAAAAAGATTTGACCACTTGCAGTTGTGCTATCATTTCCTCATCTGATGAACTACACAGTTTTATATCATCTACAAAAAGAAGATAAACAAAAAGACTTCAATTTTTTTTTTGTTTTCTGGGAGCCAAATTGTAGCCATGACCTAATCTGTTAAGTAGACAGCTGAACGGGTTAAGGTCAAGACAAAAGAGCAATGGTGACAGAGAGTCACTCTGGAATATCCCCTTTGAATTTTTATCCCTGGAATAATACTCTGGATCAGATTCACAATGACTTGCACGGAGTCTACGAGTAGAGTAAGACTCCATGCAGCCATCATGTTCGACGAGCGATCCATGAACAGCCTGTAGGGGCGTGTAAGAGAGCTCCTAACATGCCTCCTACATGGAGAGGGCTGTGATATGCAAATTACCTCACTTGCAGCCGAAAGGCATGCGAATGAGGTAAATTTGCGATCCAGGAAGCAGAAACCTGTCCAAGTAGGAGACATTTTTTTTTTTTCAAAAAACTTTTTATTGATAATCAAATAATGTAACATGACAGACATAAGAAAAATAGACATTACAATATGATTGTGCATTGATAGATTAATTAAGAGCATGTAAATCATTTTATGTAAATAAAAAAAAAACAGTTTAACTATATACAATATTTACAACAATACACAGTTAACTGAAATGCAAAACACTATCTATCATAGGTGTTATTATCAAAAACAATCAAGTCTAGCCCAGATGGTTACATACAGTTGATAATGAGCACAACTTTTTCCAACACTTTATTGGTGAGGGCCAATTTTTTAGGACTTTTTACTAATGTTTTCTGTGCAGCAATATAAGAATAAGCCAAAGATTGAAAGTTCTCCCAATTTAGTTTGGTACGGTCAAGCCAGTTTTTAGTAATATAGAATTTTATGAGTAAACAAATATATATTAATACATGTAAATCTAACCTAGAAAGAGGTATTGTATGAATATGAAGGACTGCTAGTTCCCAAGAAAGGGTAGATTTGTGGTATCCCATTTTTTGCAAACGAACTTTCAATTAAGTCCACAATTTGTGTGAATAACAGCAAGACCATATAATATGCATAAGGTCAGCTTTTGGAAATGAACAACATGGGCAAGAAGCAGATTTGCAGGGATTAAATTTATTAAGTTTATCAGGGGTGCAGTATGCATTATTATTTATCATTAGTTGGGTATAGTAAAGTTTCTTAAAGGGTGAGAATTCTAGAGTCATTTTGATAGCAGAAATTTTCTGTTTTGTAGTTACTTGAGAGTTATGTTTATCCCAGTAATTGGAAAAAGACAATCTTTATTATGAATTATATCCATTAATAGATTATATGTCTTAGACAGCATTTTCTCTGGAAGCGATAAAGTTTGAATCAAAATATCTAAATTAATGAAATCCTGATTTTCTGTTTTAATGTGGGCAAATTTGGGAATGATAAGATCTCTTAGCTGACGGAGAATGGTGATATATCTACCTTTAACCTCAAAAATATTATATAAATCAGTTAATGTTTGATCTTTATGTTTCAAAATATCCCATATATTAAGGTTTTTTATTAAAGGGAAGCCTGAGAGGTTGATCATGTTATTATTCAATTTAATGTTTGGATTTAGATGCACTGGTTGTATTAATTGGAAAGTGCTATCTAAGTTGACAAGTTTTAATATCTCCTGAAAACATTTAACCTTCTGTTTTAAAAATTTAGAAATTTTAAGAGTATGCATAATATTCATAGGTAGAAATGGAAGAGTTATAGGGTTAACTTTTTTAGCTAAAATATGCTGGTACCAGAGCTTAATCCAATTAGGAAGATTCTTGAAATCAGTAAAATTCATATTAGTGATGGATAGAAGTTTATTAGCTTCAATAATTAAGTAGTAAAGATGAAAGTTTGGTAAGCTTAAGCCTCCTTTATTTTTAGGGAGCAGTAACTTAGAATATGAAATTCTCACTGCTTTCGGATACCAAATAAATTTAGCCAGTTCCATGTGTATTTTTGAAAAAAAAGTTTTGGGAATTATTTGATCTGTGGAGTTAAATTGAAAAAGGAATTTAGGGAGAACATTCATTTTAATTATGGCAGACTTGGATAAGAGAGTAAAATTTAGAATTTCCCATTTGCGTAAATCAAGAGAAATTGATGACCATGTTTTAGCTAAATTATTATGAAATGTTGAGAGACCATTATGAATAAAATGAATTCCTAAATATTTAATTCCACTAGTTATTTGAAAAGGGGATTCAGGGAATAGATATATCTTGTGAGCTTGAGGATTAATGGGAAATACATGAGTTTTTTTAGAATTAGTGTGATATCCCGAAACTTGTGTAAATTTATTAATAGAACCAATTAACTTGGGAAGGTCCGTAGTAGGAGTTTGGAAGTAAAGCATTAAGTCGTCCGCAAAAGCTGATAAAAGAAGATTGGTGTTCACAAGTCTGGGAATTCTATGAAAAGAATTTTGCGCTATACTTAATAAGAGTGGTTCTATATATATGTTGAAAAGAAAAGGTGATAGAGGGCATCCTTGTTTCGTGCCATTGATGATTTTAATAGGATTAGAAGTCTTCCCATTAATATGTAGAAGAGTAGTAGAATCTTTATATAAGATTTTAATAAATTCTATATAAGCAGTAGGAATATTAAAATGATCCATAGTACTAAAAAGAAAATCCCAATTAACTCTGTCAAAAGCCCTTGATGCATCAAGAATCAATGCATAAAGAGGATTACTGTCTACTTTAGTAAGATGAATTAATGTATCTAGTGTCAAAGTATTGTCCCAAGTATGTATATGAGATATGAAACCAGCTTGGTCAGGTGAAATTATCAATGGTAGGAATTTTTTTAATCTATTAGCCAGTATTGAAGCTAGAATTTTTATATCTATATTTATAAGTGAGATTGGCCTATAATTATGCGGATCTGATTTTTCTTTATTGTTTTTTAGGATTAGAATTGTTTTTGAAGTATTCCAGTATAAATCTGTTATACCATTGATTATTATGTACTTATAAACTTTGAAAAGAAAAGGTGATACTTCCTGTTTGAAAGTTTTAAAAAATTCAGATGTAAAGCCGTCTGGACCAGGGGATTTTCCAGCTTTTAGCCGATCTATAGAATCTATGATTTCTTGAATCTTTATTGGTGCTATAAGTATGTTTTGTTGTTCTTCATTTAGTCTAGGAAATTTAATATTAGACAAATAGCTCTCTATGTCTTCATTATTGATTACATTCGATTTGTTGGAATACACATCTGAATATAAAGAGGTAAATAGTTGAATGATCTCATTGTCCATGCTGTATATTCTCTTCTCATATTGTATAGGAGTTACTCTAGGTATAATTCGATTATTTTTAATTATTCTCACAAGTGTTTTGAAGGGACTTGGGCCCATTCAGAGTAAGTAGCCATCATTCTTTGTTCCAGTATAGAAAGATTATTATGATGTAGCAGTAATAATTCTTTTTGGAATTCCCTAATTTGCTCATAACATGAGGAACTGGGGTTCAATTTATGCATGTCTTCAAGAGATTGAATTTTTCCTTTTAAAAACAATTATTTTTTATTATAAAGTTTCTTAAGATATGAAGCTTTGTTTATAAACATACCTCTCAGACTTGCCTTACATGCGGCCCATTGGACATCATAGGGAATGTTTGTAGAATCAAGATTATTATACATTTCAGTTATTATTACCTTGCATAATTTTTGTATTTCCTCATTTTTAAGTAAATTATTGTTTAATGTCCATTTATTTACCCTGTGATGCGTGACAAATTTAAATCTGTGTTGAGTACAAGGGAGATCCTTGAATGATCAGAAAAAAATCTGGGCTCTAAAGAAAAATTAATTAACAAATGTGAAAGAGAGTTTGAAATGAGAAAAAAGTCTAACCTTGACCATGCATTGTAGCACCTCGAATAATAAGTGTAAATATCTTTACTATCTGAATAACCAGTAGAGGAGAGAGGGTCAATAAGTTCTAGATCTGACATCAAGTTTTCCAGGGCTAGTGAAGCTTGATAATTGTAAGAAAGTGATTTACTAGATCTATCTAAATCAGGATTAATAACAGAATTCCAATCCCCACCCACAATAATGTAGTGATCTTTAAAAGCTGCAAGAATGTTATAAATCTGTAAAATAAATAAATGTTGATTATTACAGGGACTGTAAAGATTAAGAATCAGACAAGGTTTATCTATGTTGTGAATGTTGGCAGTAAAATAACACCATCTGCCCTCAGAGTCGTATTTCTCATCGACAATATTACCTTGAAAATTCTGTTTCACTAATATAGCCACCCCCTTTGAGTTAGAGCTATTGCCAGCCGCAATTATTTTGTTAATCCATTTCTTTTTTGTATCATTGAGCCAATCTTCTCTAGTTAAATGAGTTTCTTGTAAGAAACATACATTAGCTTTAGAATTATATAGCAAATGAAACAATAATGCTTTTTTGCCTTTATTTTTTAGCCCCCTGACATTCCATGAATCAGTATGTAAGGGCTTCACCATATGCTATTAAGAATCTTTGTAAAGAGAAATAAAGACAATATATTAGTGATATAGTGGGCGTTTAATATTATGTTTTCTGTATATCTAGTGTTTTGCAAAATAAACATTTTCAATAAAGTTTTCTTTAAGGAACTGTACCACTCCCTTATACCCACCCCGGTGCCTATCCACCTGCCCCTAACAATACAGGGAGTATGTATATTTCCAAGTAAAGGGTAAGTGTTTACATTTAGAAGAATGTTAGTGAAAGTAGGAATTACCTTACATATTGTCCTAAAAAGGACAAACCCTAAATTAAATACATATATACATATATACATAATATTAAAGAAACAAGATGTCGAACAAACTAGAGACTCCATAACATCCTGTTCACAGCTCCAAATGAAAAACAAATAAAAAGAGAAGATTTTATTGAGTTAATTATATAATTATATATATCTATATCAAATGTATGCCTGTTAATGACCAAGTAAACTTATTTACCACTGTTAA
This sequence comes from Protopterus annectens, assembly GCF_019279795.1. Taxonomy (NCBI): domain Eukaryota; kingdom Metazoa; phylum Chordata; order Ceratodontiformes; family Protopteridae; genus Protopterus; species Protopterus annectens. Next base: position 1,214,223,166 of record NC_056732.1, read on the forward strand.
ACTTTTTTAAAGCTTCACCTGTTGTAAATGTAACTAGTGAAAACATGATAACAGCAGTAGAAACATCCTATAGTGTAACATTCGATTTCAGGATAACCCTTCACAGGGCCTATTATTTTGCTAATGTTACAATAAAACAATATACAGAATTCTATTAAAAATAATTAAAATGCTATATTATTTAATATTTATTATAATAAATTCAAACTCTGCAAGTCAATATTTATAAGAACAAAACTGTAAAAGAAAAAAGTAAAGATAACAGTATATCTTAATAAGTAACACAGTATTAAAACATTTCTAAACCTTTTTGTGCATAAATATTAAAATACGTAAGCAATTTTAAATGTAACTGACACAAATTTACTATAGATGTTTATTTTAGTCAATTTACATAGGTCAGTAATAAACCATATTCTAATAATATTATTTCGTACTCAGACTGCTTTTTCCATCTGTTTAGCATTGCCAAGTTTGTACAACACAAACCAACCTTATTTGGGTATAGTTCTCTGGTCTATAAAGCTACATAAAATGTCATATTAGACATTCTGAAATTCTATTTCAATTTTCAAGACCTCTTAGTGGTTCGGTTTTTTATATCAGATAGACCTGAAACCTTATGTTTAGGTTAAACTCCAGTATTATATTGTAGATCTACATATATGCAACTGTATAGCGTACTATTAGCTTAATTTATCCTTTTACACCTAGAAAGTAAAACATGTCTATTATATACAAGAATAAGGCTGTTCAGCAAAAGTTACTTACTAAAAGTGTGTGGAGTGGGGTTTGTTTCACACAAGTGACAACTCATATTGCAAAGGGCAACACCACTGAAATGCTGGTTTGTTGTTTTTCCCTCAATGCAGTACTGCCACCACATAGGTGACCTGTTGTGACCTATGCAGTCTAGAACTTTATTCTTCCCTCTTCCCATCACAGTTTACATCTTTACTTCTGCCAGCCCTAAATTTATACACAGGTCTGCTAGACAACTTATATAAGCCTTTTATTACCATATTATCTCACAGCTACCATTTAATAAATGTCTCATTTGTATCTCTGTTTCATATCATTTGTTCGGACATTTTTTAGGAAAGTTATTAGTATTTCTCGGCTGGTTAAGAGGAGATTATGCGTTGTGCATTGTGGAAACCCAGAGCATCAGTTTACTTCTTCCCTCCTGGTCAGTGTCTTATGGTAGTTTGAAATTAAAATGAGACTGCCATACAGTTACAAAATTAGTACTGTGTTTATTGCAGACAAAAAACTGACCCAACTTGCCATAACATGGAAAACGCATCACCTCAGGTTAGAGTATAACAACGTATTAGCGTTATTCAAGCCTGGTTGAGTAATCTAGTTAGACGAACTAACTTCAGGACCACACATATGAACAACTTGGGATCTCACCTTCACAGTCGCTTGAAAGCAATTGTTCCAAACATTGCAAGGACTCACCTAGATTCCGCTGATGATCTTCGTATCTAAATTTCATTCGGAACAAAGGACATTTTTCCATCTCTCTTTCAAATGCCCTCAGTCGAACCTCGCAGACCTGCTGACGAAAGGAGATATCTGAGTTCACCGAAAAAAGAGCCCCATCGCTTCATCCATCTGGATTTATAGTTCCCATACGCGAACAAGGGAAAAAAAAAAAAAATCTTGTGGTCCATTCACAGTGTTTGAACAAGTAAATCTTTTTCAATAAACTTCAGGTGGAAAAATATGAGAATATATGTGATTTGTTTTGTTTAGGTTGACATTGAATAATTATAACTTATTCCAAAAGGTTCCAACTAACTGAAATTTACATTGTGAGTTACTATTCACTAGATATGTTAACCAAACATTTAACATAAACCTATTTATTAGGTAAAACATTATCAGGAAAAGTCTTGAATATATTAAAAAATATATCTTTCGCTTCCTGAGCATTGTTTGTTGAGTATTTTTTCTTTGTAAATGAATGACAGCGTGTTGGGATATTGCATACGAAATTTTATGCCTTTCTTGATCAAGTCTGCGCAAAATGGGGAAAGCTTTTGCCTGTTTAATTTTATTTGAGGGGGTAAGTCTTGTGAGAATGTAAGTTTATGTTTATTCCAGGTAAGGAATTTTTGACTCTTTGCTGCCACCAGAATTTTTGGGTATCTTGAAAATTCAGCAACTTTGTGTATACTATTCTCGGGTTGTCGATCTTGATGGGATTTAAGTGCTCTATACGCCTTCCACTATGAGAGTATCTGGATTACTATAATTTTGTAATAAAGCCAAGAATATTTGTTTTGTGATAGTCAGAAGAGTTTGATGCTCATAACTTTCAGGTAAATCTCTTATGATTATATTATTACGGCGGCTCCTCGCCTCTAGATCTAATAATTTAGTTTGCATGTCCGAATAACCACATCTTTGGCGCAATTCTTTATTGATTAGATCTATGGCTATTTCATTTGTTTGTTGAGTATTTTCCAGTGAGTCTATTCTTTTGTAATCGAAGAGAGATTTACCAAAATCTGATAATTGCTCTGAGAAGTCTTGAATAGAACTCTGTATAGGTTGAAGTACCGCTTTTAACTCGTCAAGATGAAAATTAGAGTCAATTTTTCTTTAGGATTTATTTTAGTTGTTTCAGTTAACTGTTTATTTGTTCTTAACCTTTTGGAGCTACTGTCTTTGTCAGGAGAAAAAGATGCAGAAAATTTAGCCTTAGTAGCTTGAGTTTCCATATTGTCAGAATTACCGGCCATATCATTGAAATGTCTCTGGAAGTGGGAGAATGAATATCTTCAGTGTTGCTAATGAGCACGAGACTACTGATCCAAAGGCCCCAAGAGTTATCACATTAATTACTTAAATTTTGAAGTAATTTTTAGTCAGAAAATAGTTCAAAAGTATTTAAGCTGATTCCTTGAAAGTAACTTTATGAATATCTTGCGAAATAAACAGGCTCACCGCATTTAAAATTGCCGGTATTCCCAAAGTTGTGAGGAGCTCTGTGAACTAGGTGTACTCTAGACGACGACCATCTTGGAACCTCTTCCCCAAGTAGGAGACATGTTAGCTGCAGAAATGTACTCAGTTGACAACTGAGTACCGTTCTGCAAATAGCACAATGGAGCCTTGTCAGCTCCAAATAAAGGTTGCATATTGTTGAGGAAGCATGCCAATGGCCAAATATACAGCCATTGGAAAGTTTCCCTAATGCAAAAATAAAATAAAAATAATTTTTTTTCGGCGATTTCCGATGTTTAAGCGTAGCGCAGTGCCATGCAAATGGGGTGTGCTATAAAAATCATAAAATAAGGCAATAAAGGCCACAAACATGCAATTTATGATAATTGTCAAATTTCAATGTAAGGGAATAGCAGGCTGAAGACAACATGGCCACCGAGTAGGGGTTGCTAAGGGGAGAAGCCCAGTCTAAGACATGTAACCAAGCATTAGTAGGCAATCCTATGTAAATGAGTGTTAGGATAGTGAATCGCACTTTTACATAGCAAATGAGCACAGTCAGTGGAGTGTAGGAGTAGGATATGGGGAGGAACAGAGTAGGAGATAGGTGACATCACAAGGGGGTATGTATGAAAGTAGTGCAGCTCATTGGAGGACAGTGGCATCTGTTAGGTGTCAGTTAGACATCATGGAAAGAGGTGTGTCAACAGGTAGGCCAGGGAAAGCCAAGAAATGGAAGGTGTATACTGTGGATAACACCAAAGTTTCTTGCTGAGCGGGTATGCACGTGTGTGCGTGCCTGTAAAGTTGAGTAAGACAGAGTGCGTGTGTGGAAGCATGAGTGCGTGCGTTTAAGCCAGAGTAAGCATGTATAAGGCTGTTGGAAGACCTGTAAACTTGTTTGTGCTGGTATGTGTGTGTTTTAGCCCGAATAAGCAAGTTTTAGTCCGTCTAAGCATGTATGCACGTGTGTGAGCATGTTTGCGCTTGTATGCGCGTCGCTCCCCCTGAGGAAACAGAAAGGAAAAAGGAAACACAACAAATAGCAGGAAGCTACCAGGTGATGCTAGTAGAGCTAGCAGGTGAAAACAATCCGAATTAGGCAATAACACAGGCAGAGCACTAGCCTAGCCCAGCCCAGCACTTAAAACTCTGCAAACAACAGTGCAGTTTGTTTCTCACAAGAGACACTGAAACACTGGAGTATGCTACTAGAAGTAAAAACTGAAAAAGCTTCACTCAGACAAAAAATGTTAGGGGCTGCCATTGCTGTTATAAGACGACATATGCAACATGCTGAGGGTGGTGACAATGCAAATGCTGCCGGACAACCCACAGTGAGGAGATGGAGAAGAGTGTACAGGCCCAGGGTCACCTACCAGGGGTTACATGAGCTGGAGATAGTGGAGCGCTATAGAGTGGACAGAGACCTCTTGCAGCAAATTGTGGAGCTGTGCAGGCCACGCCTCACACACAGAACCAACAGAGGGGAACCCTTCCCAGTGGAAACCAAGGTATGTGTTGGCCTAAGAATACTAACAACAGGTACCTTTCAGAGACCAACTGGTGATATGATGGTGATATCACAGGCATCAGCATCCAGGGTACTGCACCAGTTCCTGGATGCCATGTCAGCACATGTCAGTGATCATGTATATTTCCCCAATTCACGTGAGGTATTGGCCAGCAATATGTGTCTCTTCCAGCAAATAGCAGAATACCCTGAGGTAGTGGGTGCAATAGACTGCACGCATATATGCATCAAAGCACCAGCCGGTGAATGGGGTAGGGCCTACATTAACCGCAAGGGCTTCCCCTCCATCAACTGCCAGGTCATGTGTGATGCCCAGGGCATAATAATGAATGTGTGTGCTGGCTGCCCTGGAAGCTACCATGATTCCCATATCTGGCATCTGACGCAGCTGTACCAGACATTTGCCAATGGGGACATCCCACATGGTTACTTAGTGGGGGATGCTGGCTATGCACTGGAGCCGTGGCTGATGACACCCATCAGAAACGCACACACACCTGAACAAGAATGCCATAATGAGGCACACGCATATACACGAAATGTAATCGAGCGTGTGTTTGGGTTGCTCAAGTCACGGTTTCGGTGCCTGGACACATCTAGTGGAGCCTTGCAATACTCACCAACTGCATGTACCCAAATTGTCATGGTATGTGCTATGCTACATAATATGATCCTGCGAAAATAGCTGCAACAGGACCAGCATAGGCCTGGGCCAAACAGCCCCCCCACCAGTGCCAAGGCCATCACAGGCAGAGCATGACTCGGAGGAGGAACAACCTGAGCCTGCCCCAGTAGGCAGACGGAGGCATGCCCAGTATGCCTTGGCAAAGAGGCAATGCATAGCACATACACTGGCTCAGTAGGAACCCTGGAAATGATACCTCTCTCTGACTTGCACATATAGTAAAAGGGAAGGCCTAACTTGACACTACCTGTTTCCAAACATGTATAGGGAGTGCAGTATGTGCATCCGACATAGGCAGCCCTGCAGTACCACCTGAGGCATGATCACCATGTGTTAAGCAATGTAAGGTAGTGCTAAACAGCATTTACCACCATGTTGTATATGCAAACTTGATGACCTTCAGTAGCATCCCACCCTCACCAAACATGAGGCCACAATATGAAGACAAGATGATCAGTTACAACAATTGGCTTACTTATTGGTGTCAGTGAAAGGGGATTCAATGCCTGTCAGCCTGGGATGAGATGCTCGACAAGACATGATGCTTTGCTAGGGATGGATTTCAACTATCACCTGTGGCCTATTGGATATTGCCAAAGGCTCTTGTCACCCCCAAAGTGCCTTTTCTAGGTAAGGTTGAAAACACAAACCCACCTCCATAGGTAGCACAAGGGATAAGAAAGTATAAGTAATGCTACTCAATGCCAGAAGTCTAAACTGCAAGATGCACGCACTACAAACACTCCTCAGCATGAAGAATGTTGATATCTGTGCAGTAACAGAAACCTGGTTCAAGGCTCCCAAGAGCACCCTAGCATTCACAGGTGCACCTCATACCATGATTTACAGCTGCAAAACATGGAACAAACTACAAAAGGAGGGTGAGTATCAATATTTGTCAAAGATACCCACACCCCCAGGTTGGTGGCACAGCATGAAGCATCAGAGACTACCCATGTGTAACCAACAGTGGGTAAAACTGCCTTCCAGTTCATAGCCTGCTACAGACCACCCTCCTAAACCCAGGAACCACACTTGGCCGACTGGAGAACACATGAAAATATGAAGATCTCCCCAAACACCATTATATTGGGTGGCTTCAACTACCCAAACGTACACTGGGAGCATTACCCTAACTCCAACACCCTAGGTCAAAGGTTCCCAGAATTTATAAACCAAAATGCTATGGAACAACTTACTACCACTCCCACAAGAGGGGAAAACATACTGGACCTGATCATCACCAACATGGGGACTCTATGCCCAAGACCAGAAGTGTATTCCTCACTGGTACGATCACAGCAGATAGTAATCTCACTGGATATTCATATGCCCACCCCAGCCCATGGCTAGAAAACTACAGTGAAAAATGTTCACTAAAGCATATGTCACACACCTCAAAACTGAGGTGGAATCCTTCACAGCCCCTGTGTCTGTGGAAAATACGGCCCACGCCTCATAACCCTTTATAAACGCATTCTATGAACACCGTCAGGAATGCATGGATCATGCAATCCCAAATAAAACCAAGACCCAATCCTCCAAAGACAGGCATCCTGTTTGGTGGACCCCAGCCATAAACAAACCATACAATACAAGGAGGAAGCTGCTATGTGATAGATCCAAATCACAAAAAGGGAAGCCATCTCTGACCAGTATTATTGAAAAACAACGTCCACACATAAAATTGTCTAAGGCCATCTGTGAGATAAAAATCATACAGAACACCAAGGATAATCACAAGGCATTCTTTACTTATTGTAGGAACCTGTGTGGGAATCCCCAGATATGTTCAGAGTTAGTCCAAAATGACAAACAATACAACAAACCCACAGACATTGCCAACATCCAAGCTGACAGGTTCAGTGCAAACTTCTCCCCCCTCCCCACCAAAAGGGCAAATATCTATCCCAGTAGAGTGCTGTCCCCTGACATTGCAGATGCTCAGGTAACAGCCAGCCTCTCCAAAGCAAAACACACAGCATCAATGGGACCAGACAGTGTCCTGGGCTGTGTCCAACATGAACCCCAAGAAGAATTGAACACACACATAAAACCACTGTTCAATGTCAGCCTTAACACACAATATGTACCCAAAGAGCAGTGTACAGCAAGAGTGGACCCTCTCCACAAAGGTGGTACCTCAATGAATACTGCAAGCAATCTCCCCAGAAGCCTGACTAGGTTGGTCTGCAAAGCTATGGAAAGGATCATCATGGAACTCAGAAATAAACATATTGGGGACACACAGACACTGGATCCTACCCATTTTGGCTTTGTTAAAGGCAGATCCTGCCTCTTAAACCTGGTTGAGTCATTTGAAACAGTCACCAAGGCCATTGACGAGGGGATGGTGGTCCACACAGCCTACCTGGACCTTGCAAAAGCCTTCCATACAGTACCCCACTTGGATATCATAGATCAGATCACCAGCTTCAATAGAAACCCCTATGTCACTAGATGGGTTGCAAACTGGCTCAAGGACAGAACCCACATGGTCTGAAATGCTGGAGCCATGTCAGACCACAAACCAGCTACAAGTGGCATCCCACAAGGCTCAGTCCTGGGACCTCCCTTGTTTGGTATATATTTCTCAGAGGTACAGGCCAACACAGAAGGACTGTTGGTGAACAAGTTTGTAGATGACTGCAAACTGGGTGCCATAATTGACACTCCAGCTGACACAAGCATCCTACAAAAGGGCCTCATAGAAACAGACATCTGGTGCCAGAGCCATGTCCTCAAGCTAAACACAAAACAGTGTATAGTCCTCTCCTTTGTCAAAAACTAAGTGCCCACAAATTACTACATATGTGGTAACCCATTAAGTATGGAAGAAGTGATAAGGAACCTGGGGACCCAAGTTGATAGCAATCTCACATTCGACAACCATGTGGCCAAAGTGTTCAGAGAAACATTTCATATAGCCCACCTAATCATGAAGGTAATCACATCTACATCAGTGGAGGTCACTGTGCCTCTTAACTCATCCCTCATCAGGCCCATAATTGAGTACAATGCCCCTTGTGGGATGTACCATTTCAGACACCTGCAGCAGCTGGAAAGACCACAAAAGTACCTCACCAGGAGGATCAAAGGGCTCAAACACATGTCAGTCACTGCCCGGTTAAAGAAACTGCAGCTCCACTCAGTGGCATACTGCCTGCTCAGAGGCGATCTGTGCCAGATGTATAAAGCCATGTCCAACCTGGAATCAATGGACATGCCGCACCTTGGAAAATCAGAATCCCATCAAGCTATGCGCTCAAGAGACCTGAACCTCAGGACTGAAATAAATAGGACATGCTGGAGTGACAGATCCATAACCCAGAGGCTCCCTCCACTCTTGAGTAAACTCCCACTCCAGGTTAGCCAGAGTCCCTCATTGACTCTCTTCAAGAGGAATCCTGATGAGTGGATGGGAGATTGTAGGTTTACCCTGGGTATCACTTCTATGTCACTGTTAGCCAGAGGCACAGTATACTAACCATGAATAATGTAATGGCAAACTCCACTTACAACGTGTGTTGAAAGCCAAACACACTCCGGCTAGGATTATAAATGCCCTAGGGCAAATAGCCTAGTATGAACCTATGAACAGAATCACACACACCAAGTAGTACAACTGTGGTCACTGTGGAGTAATGTTTGCCAATGTCCACCCAAGTTGGTGAATACACAGCAATGTCGGACAAGCCTGGTTTAAGTAGGCCACAGCTGAACAAAATGCAACATGCTCATAGTTGCCCAGCTGGCCATTACCTAGTCTGGTCTGATCAGTATGAGCATTTACAGCAGTGATGGGACTCAAACCCATGATACTGTGCACCATAGTGAAAGTACTGAATCACTACACCATGACAGTATTGTGGTGTTCAGCCAGTATGAGAGAATGTTTCCAAGTCTTTGCAAACTAATCCCTGTTGAGTTATGACACAAAGGAGTCTGGCAGTAAGAATACAACATGACTTCCAACACACACAGTATTAATGTCAATATTGGTTATGTTCACACACAACCACAGATGTAGTGGACTTCAGATCACAACATATGGAAAGGTCACACTGGGCATGCTCACACACTTGGATAAATGAGGCACATGTCAGGCAACAAACCATGGAAAGCCTGAACTGGGCATGCTCACACACTTAGGCCATGTCTGAGTATAGCAGTCAGTCACACATATCTGGCAGTTGTATGTGTTAAGCTAGGAACCTCCCACGATCCAACAATCCACCCTGTGCACACAGTTAAATGACAACAGACACATATATTAATATACCGGAACCCTGTCATGATCAAACATGTTACGCAGATGCACATGTTGTTCACAGAAACTGTGAAAGCTATGGCAATAAAGACCTGCAAACAGTAGCAGCAACAAATATTGTGCATCCCAAACATAAACATAGGTGCAGAGGTGAATACTAGGCTGTCTGCCCTGGGGAATTCATATGTCTAGGCAGAGTGTATTTGGTGTCTGCATCCCCAGTAGAGTAGCCTATTGTGCCTCTGTAAAGTACATCACAGAAGGCACCCTTTAAGGCTACTTGCTGTGCCTCTGTCAAGCAGGGACACAGTGGAGATCCCAGGGCTGAATTTGCAATTTCCCATCCATGCGGCTGTATTTTGCTGGAAGAGGGTTGGTGAGGGGCTATGTCTAACTTTAATTGGGATTCAATTCCAGAGTGAGGGGAGCCTGTGAGTAATGAATCTGTCCCTGGAGCATGTCCTATTTATGTTTGTGCTGAGGTTTACGTCCCTGGAGTGTGTAGCTGTAAGGGTCTTGGATGTTATGAGGTGGAGCATGTCCATTACTTCTGGGTTTGAAATGGCTGTGTATGTCAGGCATAGATTACCTCTTAGTAGGCATTAAGCAACTGAGTAGAGCTGGAGATCCTTTAGCTGAGCTGCATAGGACATCTGTGTGTAGCCCATGATTCTCTTGGGGAGGTACTGTTGTGTTCACTGTAGTTGCCATAGGTGTTGGGTAAGGTACACCCCAAAAGGGGCCTTGTAGTCAAACATGGTCCTGATGAGTGAGTAATAGAGGACCACAATGACCTCACATGATCTACATGCAAACACCCATGTGAGAAGGAGGGCTATACAAAGTTCTTAGCAATGACTCTCTGTCAATGTGATTAGCAAAGGAGAGGTTATGATCTATATGGGTCTGTGGGATATTGCTCTGTTATCTAGTAGCTTCCTCCTTCTGTTGTACAGCTTATATATGGCTGGGGTCAACCAGACAGGTCTCCTGTTTTGGAGGAGTCATAGTTTTATGTGGGATAGCATGCTCAATGCATACCTGCAGCTGCTCATACAATGTGTTTGTAAAGAATTCTGCAGATTGCTCTGTATTAACCTCCAGCACGGGGCCACTGAAGTATTCCACCCCAGTCTTCACAAGTGCAAAGTCTGCTTTTGAGAAATTCTTAACAGTGATTTCCTTGGCTGGGTGTGGGGACGGGATATGGATGTCCAGGGAAAGTTGATCGTGGTCTGATCTTAACAATGACAGTTCTACCTCTGGTGTGGAACATAGGGTCCCCATGTTGGTGATGATCAGGTCCAATATGTATTCCCCCTAGTGTTTGTGGTGACTGGTTGTACCATAGCACATGGATTCACAAATTGTAGTGGCTGTAGGGTGATGTTGAGGGCTTGAGTAGTATCCTCAGTCAATATTTGTGTACCTGAAGTCAACCACTATAATGGTGTGTGTGAAGACCTTCATATCCGACACTGTTCCCAGGAAAGCCAATTACTGGGTATGGGTGGGTGGTCTGAACTACACACCAAACCAAAAGGCAGTTTTGCACAATGGTAGGTGTATATGTATGGCCTGTCATGCTTAGTGCAGTGGGACCAACCCAGAGGTGTGTGTATCTGTGATGTATATGGATACATCCCCTACATGTGTTCTGTGTCACAAGTCCTGTGGTCATGAAGCATGGCATAGAACATAACCTGGCAGTGCCAGTGTGCACATGTGACACTGAACTAGGTTTCTGTGAATGCACAGATATTGTTATCCCCCATACTGAGGGATAGTTAAAGATGTACATTCTTCTTTGGAAAGACTGATGATGTCAGCACCCTATAAATACAGTAGGAGAAGAGAAATCATCCAGTAATGTGAACAGCGTGCTGCGCTAATGCATCTGTCTCAACTATCATAACATAGTTAGGTAGGGGTTTGAATCCTGCAAATGCTGTGTGGGGGGTCAGGGGTGTGTGTATGTCTGCAATTCTTTGTGAAAGGAATGGCCATTTTGAAGACTGGGATAACACACTAAAAGATGTACATTCTTCTTTGGAAACATTGATGATGTCAGCACCCTATAAATACAGCAGGAGAAGGAAAATATCCAGTAATGCGAATAGCATGCTGTGCTAATGCATTTCTTTCAAATGCTCTAATCTAGTTAGGTAGGGGTTTGAATCCTACAAATGCCATGTGTGCGTTTGTCACACAGTTTGTGAATGTGTTGTGTGTTTTGCTTTCATTATTGTATGACATATTATTATAACAGTAATTGCCATGCACACATCAGGTATGTGTTTGCCACATACAGATATGTACCTGTGACCTATAATAATTCCTATGTGTGAAGCCTGCCCCATATGAATACAGTTGTTACCTTTGCCGCCATGTGCCACAGCTTACCAGACCTTAGGCCATACATGTATGCTGGTGACAATGCAAGCTACTGCAGTTATCTGTGTCCTAGGCCAACTATGTGACACACACCCGTGAAAGCTTTGATAGATTAATGTGGGTGATGGTTCATGTCTGCAGTATATGTCAGACATGTTAAAACACAGCAAAGTCTGTGAGTGATGGCCATCCAGTGTAGGTGTATGGCAACTGTTGCCAATATGCATACAGACACCTTCTTGCTTAGGTGATACACAGAGGGACTGCAGAATACCTTTGGAAATATGAATATCACAGGATAGACAAGATAACACCTGTCCACATGTACACACCATTACCCGTTCTACATGATGGGTGCTACCACCTACATGGTACTGTTGGAATACTATGTTAACTACATGCCGATGACAATGCCACAGTAGCGTTACAGCAATATACCATGGCTTGGACAACAGGTATCTGTCCGTATGATACCCTTGTGGTGGGTAGGTGTGTCATGTGTAGAATGCATTGTAGGCCACTGTATGTATTTGCAGTCATGGATGGACATATCCATAGTGTGTTGGCATGTACATGAGACTGCTATATGCCAAAGGGTATTGTTCCCAGGTATGTGTGGGGCTCAGTAACAATGGCTACTGGTATAGTGTAGTACTGCAGGGATATCACTGACACCAGGTTCCCACATCTGTGTATCAGTTGAGGAGACACCATGTAATGACCACTGAATGTCAGACTATGTAAGCTGTGTATACTACCAGAATGCAGACCATTGACATGTGGAAACCATATCACCCACAGCATACTGTCAAACCATGTCATGTTCCATGCTGACCATGTTTACAAATGTACACCTGCAAATCGGTGATGCAAACATCACACATGTACTGTCCACACCCCAACACATGCAGGCACAGGTACACACAACAGCCATGTGGCAAATGTGCAGACAGTACACTTTGGGAATTAACACTGGTGTATACAAAACTGCAATGACAAACAGTTAATGCATCATGCATGCTCAAATCTACCCGCAACAATATCATTACACTGTACTGTTAACGTGATAATATTACTACAGTGCTATGTGGTCACCCTGTGCATCAGTACCATGCTATCCTGTTCCAGCATCAATGTTACTGATGGCAGAAGGTGGCACAGTTTCATCATATGCACAGGGTGTGTACTTGGTTTGCCAGAGTCTGCCATTGACACATCCAATCGACATGTATGTGTGTGTGTTAGTGAGGGACAACAGTACAAGATGGGGGCAACGTTGCTGCGATGTGTGTGTGTGTATGTGTTAGTGCTAGGTGTTAGCATTATGTGTGTGTGTATGCATGCACACAGTTCCACCATGTGGCTGCCATATATGGGTGTTTGTGGACAGCCACAGACTGTACCTGCCAGGTCATACAGGTCACTGTCTCTGGCCATGGACACGGTACCTGTGCCTGGCATGGGAGCTACAGACAGTATCAGGTACTAAGCCAGACTGGGTACTGTCATCAGAAGCAGTGGGTTGTTGACTGGACACATGTCCCTGCTGAGACTGTCCAGAGCCACATGCACGTGGTCTTCTAGGACGGTCTAATGACAGCACAGACCCAGCATTGCTGGGGCTGGTACTGGCACTATGGGAGCAGCTGCGGGTTTGTTGTTGTCCTCAATGACTGGCAGCTGATAATTTTGCTGGCAGATGTCCACGTCAATGCCTCAACCGTCCTGCACTGTCCTGGCTCCTGGACAAGTAGTTGTGGAACAGATCTAATGTGTCCCCCCAACGTTTATCAATGACCTCGCTGATGTTACGGATGGCATTCATAGCAGTGCAATGTGCTCTAAGCTCCCACAGACCCTGTCTGGTGTACCGTTCCATACGTACCTGTGCCTGCATTAGAGCCCAGAACATAGCTGAGGTTGATAGACCTCTGTGGGTACGTCTGACAGGGGCAGTATGACCACGGATGCTCCCACGAGAACCCCTGGACATCTGCCTGTGTGGTACCATGTCAGGAATCTGGCCATGGCTGCTGTGAGGGGATGCATGTGCCAATGATACCACACTACCCTGGTCAATGCCCACTGTATGCTGTCCCTCAGCTAAGGACATTGGTGACAATGGATGTATCGGCAGGATGACTGTGCGCATTGATGGGGTTGACTGCTGTGTACTGTCAATTGGATGACCAACGACAGACCCTGTCACACCTCCCTGTGCCATTACACATGTATCATCATTAGCACTATCCCCAGCAGTGGCTTCAGGTTCCCTGCTGCACTCCACCAGAGCAATATCAGAACCTGAGTGAGGAAGATAGGAAACACAGTTTACAAATGTGTCCACGATATTAGCACACAGGCACATGTGCACACATGCACACAGGCGCACATGCACACAGGGGCACATGCACATAGGTGCACATGCACACATGCACACAGGCGTACATGCACAGATGCACACATGCATACAGCTGCACATGCACACAGGTGCACATGCACACATGCACACAGGCACACAAGCACACAGGCACACTCCTCAGTACAGCAATACAAACACAGACACACCTGCAATCCAACACATACACAATACTGTTTTAGGGTGGGTGACCGTTTCACAAGGAAAAACATCACTGCACACGTGTCAGCATGCAGGTTATGTGTTGCACAGGAACATGCAGTGCAAGTGTAGACAGCCCTTGTTAATAACAGTATACGTGTACTTGATGCTTGTGTGTAAGTTGTTCAGTGATTGTCTCCACCCTGGGACACAATGTGTACAAGGACATAATGTTGTGCAAGTGTTACAAGCTGTGGGTGCATAGATTTGCACACACACACACACACACACACACACACACACACACACACACACACACACACACACACACACAAAACACATGACGGTGCTACACAATAACAGCTATGTGTACTTTTGTGGTCAGTGGAACTGGATGTGGTGTAGTAACGTGAGCCATGATCAACATGCTTCTTGTGGTCAGTCAACAATAATAATGTGTGCCAGACAGGCTGCTAGCATGCTGTACCTGAAGTGCAGTAACATGACTACATCCACAATTACACAGCCACTTGTTACATGGGTGTGTAAGGTGGCCAATAGTGAGCATTGCCTAACATGAATGTATTATTTGTTCCAGACTGTTGCACAAAGACATGATAGGCCTCTACCCCTCAGGTATATTATGTGTGCTGCGTAGATAAGTGGGATGCTGAAGGCTGGCCATACAGCAGATGTCATAATTGGACATGTGTAGCAGGCTAGGGTGTAGTGTGTATGCCAAACATGTGTGTGTTGTGTACATGTGTATCTGGTGTGCCTACACAATGTTTAGTACTGTGTTGCCACACGTGTGTCATGCTCTGTTTATTGCATGTGAGTGAGGCAGCTACTGAGAATAATGGGATATGCATAGTCTCACAGCAAACATGCACAGCATGCATTATGTGTAGGTGTGTTACATGTGCACACACTACACCTCCATATGATATGCACATGTCATTAGCAATAGTATTGTTATTACACACTCACCAGCATGGATTGGCTGCCTTGCTGTCACTCCAGAGGGACCTGCAAACATATGAGAGTGGTTGCCAGTGACCACAACTGTGCCTTTGATACTGTGAGTATGATAAAGTACAGTAGTACAACAGGTGGCTTTCACAGGTGTACAGATTATGCTCAGAATATCAATGTTGCAGAAGAATGGGCAGGTTAACAGCTACACAAACAGTACACATCTCACACATGCATAGACTACCAGTACAGAGAACAGTCAACTACAGATATGGGATGTTACCTGCACACTCCATTTCAACATGCTGGGTGGCTCCGGCCTCCATGATGACACATGTTTGTGGATGTTCTTGTTGTTGGCATGGAGCCACAACACTTAGGAGATGCTCCTCCACACTGGTGAGGGGGGGTGGATAGGTACCCCACCAACTGTGGCAAGCTGTTGTCTGTGGATATCAGATGCACACTGCTGGACATGTCTAATTAAATCACTGCAGTGATGGCGTACCTGTTCATATGTCCAATTATGCATGCCTATGTCATTTACCTGATGGACAAGTTCTTGCCACAGTGCAGCCCTCTCATGCTGATTCTGGCTGGTCCTGGAAAACAGCACAGAGTAATTCTGCACCAGGCTCTGGTGGATCTCCTGATCCTCTGCTGCTGTATACGGTGGGTTTCTCTGATGTACCATCACCCTGGAAGGAAGGAAAAGAAAAATATGTGAGCAAGTCATGTGGCACACTTAATATTCAAATGTACTGATATAACTTCACTGCCATATATAGCATCTGTCTGTCTATCAGGGGATACACATGTTCAATACCACATATAAGTGCTCAGCCCACAACTGTCTGACAGTGCCTGCCACACTCCATACAACAAACTAGTATACACCAGCACTCGGCACACTGTTTGGGATACAATGCACAACCTCACTTGGGTATGTATCAAGCTAATTAATGAAGAATATTGTCGTCCCATACAATGAATGCAATACACATGTACAGTTTCAACGGTAATCCACCCTAGTCTTTGATGCCATACCCCTACCTGACATACGTGCACAGTTGTTACTAAATCCAGCATACTGCTGTCACAGAGTATACATGCTGCCAGGTACACACACATACCCTGTAACACACATGTGATTGCGGCCATGGTACAGGCATCATTACACACATTACACATACATACAACACACAAATGTATGACGACACAGATGAGCATTAACTGTGTACCTTATAGTACTGTGTGCCCCTACTTACAGATACCTATGCATGAGGTATGTAATCTGTGCAGGCTACAGGTAACACACCAAACAGTGTTACCAGAGAATGTGAACATACACCATACTGTAGTGTTTAGGCCTACAACATCAGGTAGTACAGCAGTTCATACATGAGCTGGATTCAACAGCAGTACCACATACTAAGCATTCATGTATTGCTTCTGCCTATGATGGGACACCACAGTCATACACAGGGAACTAGGGCACAACATATGCCAATCTACTATGTTTGCATCCCAATAACTGACACATCTTTCTCTGGCCTCACACCAAGGACACCAACTACCATGATAGACACAAACTCACGCTAAGCTATCACACCTTTACAGACCTTGCACACAGTCAGTGTCACACTCATTCAATGTCACATAGCTGGTATTGCACTGAGTACATGTGTGTGTGTGTGTGTGTGCATTGTGTCATAGGTAGGTACTATGCTATTGGCCCTGGGCCTAGGGCAGCCTAGCCATATGCTACCCTGCCCTTTGGTACACATGTACTGTGATTTTACTTGCTCCTGTGAAACAGTTACACACAGGTGACTCACAGGGCATATTACCTATCTCCATGACATTCATCAAGGGTATGTATGACATCTACTAATGAGGAGCCTTGTTTGTTAATGCTGGGTGGTTTAGTCCAGGGTATGGCATATTTGTGTACAGAAACCTGTACCTCCAGCATGTGCTGTTTAGTGCGGTGACAGGGATTAGGGCCCTAGGTCATGTAAGCTGGACGGATTGTGAGGTGTTGCCATGGTGGTTGGCCAACTGGTATGGGTGTGACAAAACTCTGTATGTCCAGCACTGGTAACCTCTGTGTAGGCAGTATGCAAGGCATTCTAGCTGTGGTTTTGTGAGTCAGTCTGCATAGGGAATGTGTTTGTGGCCATTATCAGTCTTTGTTAGGTATGTCTGTGGCCTTTCCATTTGCTGTAGTTATCATGGGAGGTACATACTGCATAGGACATTGTGAGGTGTACAGGGGTACACTGACTTACATTTCCCTAACTGACACACATTTTGTGATGACACGTACCATGTACAGGGATTACAAGACTTGTGTGCCACTGCAGATATCAAAGTGGAGGCTATTGTACACATGTGTCCCATGTTCCTTTCTGACACCTCCAGTGGTAGGCAGGCAACCACCTATGTGGTAGTTAGTGGGTAACATGTTTTGGAATGGGGTATGGTACTGCAGTATCAACACTGGTGTTCTGTCCATGCCTTGGTCACCAGGCACCTGTTGCAGTACATCTGCCCCCATGTCCCCCTCTCTCACTCTCTCTTTATATATATATATATATATATATATATATATATATATATATATATATATATATATATATATACATAAAAAAAAAAAAATATATATATATATATATATATATGTAAATATATATACATATCTACATATATGTATATATATCTATATACACTCCGCTATATATAACCATATATAGGTGTGTGTGTGTGTGTGTGTGTGTGTGTGTGTGTGTATATATATATATATATATATATACACATATCTAGAGACATTCATGTCTATCTGTATACATGTATGTATCTAAATTTATATCTATATATGTATTTGTCTATTATATCTATACGTATATGCATATTCTCTATCTATCCATATATCTCTATATATCTATACAGACCTCTCTATGTGTATACATATATATATATATATATATATATATAGATATATATAGATATATATATATATATATGTATATAGATATATGTGTATATATATATATATATATATATATATATATATACATACATGCACACTTCTTAACATCCATTGCTGTACATATACATGCACATGTAGGTACATGTACTGCCCACCTTTCACGGTGGGAATATCACTTCTGCAACAGTTGTGAGACATACCATTCTGTAATGATATTGCACACTGTTGTGCATAATGCGTTATGCTGTCCTCAAGCCATATAGCTGTAGCAGGCCTCACTGGCTCAGTCCCACAGAAGTTTACCACCACATGACATATACCTGCACTGCATGATGTTTTCAATGCCACACACTACAACCTACATTGATATGTGCACATAGCAACCTTCAACTACATATGTATGTCCAGCCTTCACTAACAGTTGCAATATGTATCTTGCCCTATGCACATCGGAGTATTGGATTATGTAGTTTACATTACCTTTGTGTCAGACAGCTTTTGTTTGGATTGCTGTCTCTCTCTCTCTCTCTGATATTATTGCATGTGTGGACTGGCAGTACAGGCTGCTTTTGTAGGTATCTCCACATGTGCATGTGATGGCCTCTGCACCAATTGGTGCCCAGCATTTACTAATTGCATGCAGCCTGCTGTGTGGTAATTGCAGTTCTCACTGTGATTTCAAGACACTGCTATAAAATGTTAGGTTAGGTAGGCGTAGGCCTTTCAGTTTTGCAAGGTGGGGACCATGCTGGTTTGCTGTGGACACTGTTGTGTCAGTCAGAAGGTTGGTATTTCTCTCAAATCTAAGGCTGTATTGTAGCCACTGAAATGCATGTTGTAATGAAACCTGACTGTTGCTTTTTCCATTTCACTCTTCTCAGTGTGTATGTTAACTCACACCTGCTAATGCTAACACTGTTTACATGGGAGTGTGTACTTTCCTGTGGGAGTTGTGGATTAACTGGTATACAGCAGTAGTTCTTGCAATGTGTTGCTATGGCTTCACTATTTTCCTTTTACATTCACTCCTTGAAGGCCTGATATTTGTCTTTACTGGAATGTGTTGCTATGGCTTTCCTATTTTCCATTTACTTTCACTCCTTGTAATGCATGATATATTTCTTTCAGCAGTAAGTTCTTATATGTTTGCTGTGGCTTGGTGGCACTGCATGCAGTCTGGTGAGCCCAAGTTCTGGGGTTTGACACTTACAAGGGTATTTTATTTTGCTGCTGAGCAGTACTAGGACCTTGTATTTTGTACTAACAATTATGAATATCAGGCACATGCAGTGCTTGTAAACTGCTATACTTTCATTAGTTTGTTAGATGGCTGCATCCTTTGATATTTCTGTGTTGTACTCCTACATGAGGGTGTGCTTGTGGGAGTAGTTCTACAGATATTCGCAGAGTGTGTAACAGCAGACAGGCTGATATGCCTGTGTATTTCTGACACTTGCAGGCCTCAGATACTCTCTGGTATATATTTGACCAGCCTCAGGCAAAGGTACATATCATTGGGATACACCCGTGATATATTTCAGATATTCTGCAGTTGTGACTGTGGGGTATTTTGAGCATATGTATTACTACACCATTTCTGACATGCAAGTAGTGTCTACTTTAACTTACTGACAGTCACCATTATGTGGGATACCCCACCTTTCTGCCCACTGTTTGTACATTTCACAGGGAGTCAGTGGGGCACAGGTAACATTTGTTTGCAAATCAGGGACATCCCTGTAAATCAGTCACATTTGGGAAGTCTGGCCTCATACCTATTCAAATATGGCAGTGTTTATCCTGCTCTGATACTGTGCGGGGTTTGTAAGGCGCTACTGTAACATTATTACCTCCTAGCATGGCTGTTTCTCTTATCAGACTAATGTAATGCAATTCCACAAGAATTGTCAGTAAGGATTCAGGGAACAAGCTTTGTGTAATGGCCTCCCTATATTCCCTTTACATTCACTCCTTGTATTTCATGATATATTTCTTTCAGCACCAAGTTCTTGTATATCTGCCGTGGGTAAGTGGTAATTCATGCAGACTAGTGTTTCCAAGGTCTGGGGTTCGAGACTGACAGGGTATTTTATTTTGCTGATGAGCAGTCTACAGGCCTCGTCATACAGAGTGACTAAGGCACTTTTAAGCAGTTGTAAGTGGGTTTGCGCTGGTTTGCACGATGCTTACACATGCGCACACTCGCTTAGCTAAGTGCACACAAGCGCACACCCGCTGACTACTGCTTAAAAGTGCTTACTTTTTTGTGAGAACAGAGTGCCCTTTTTTATTTTTTTTTCAGGTGAGAGTGGAATGTGAGGTACAGGAAGTAGGTATATTTGGGGATGTAGGTTGGGGAGGTTAACCCGTGCTAATTTCTTTTAAAGAAAAGAAAATGGGGAGATAGGAAAGTGGTGAAAAAGGGGGCACAAAGAGGGTAGGACAGTAGGAAAACAAGCTTGGGATGTGCAGGAAGGATGTAGGGAAGGCCCATAGCTGCCCATTTCTTTATCAGCAACAGCTGTGCATATGTGTGAAATTTGGTGTGAAATTTGAAACCTTTCACCCCTGAAAGAGGGGTGAGAACAACAAAATATGTTGTACTGCCAATTAGAATTATCAGTTTACATGTCCAGTGGACATGTGTGCGAACTGGGCAGTTATGTATGGGGCATAATTTTTTTGTGGGAACAGAGTGCCCTTTTTTATTTTTTTTTTTCAAGTGAGAGTGGAATGTGAGGTACAGGAAGTAGGTATATTTGGGGAGGTAGGTTGGGGAGGTTAACAGACAAGACAAACAAGACGCATACAGGGGCAGAGTATGACACGTGGGGGGTAAACACAAATGACAGGGACGGATGTTTGGATATCGCAAGCCCATGAGCCCACAGATGGCAACAGTGGAACTGAAATCCTCACCCATAGGCTGTGCTGGGGGCTGGATAGGACGGGCAGGCACACCCGTGAGTTGTGCCACCCTCACCTCAAGCTGGCATAGGGGATCAGTCACAGAATGCCTGATCTCACTACGCACCACAGACCGGCCCCTATGGAGGGTGAGTGGAGGCTCTCCTCCGGCTATGCTTGCAGAGGGGGACGAGCCCCATCCCCTGCTGCACTTCCACCCGAAGGTGGCACAGGGCCACCGGAGGAGGAGGTCCTGGTCTGGGCACTGGTACCAGGTGCACTCGCCAGCTGAGGTGGGAGAGGTGGGTCTGCTGGAACCCGCCTTCCCTGTTGTCCTATGTTTAGCAGTATTTTATGGCATTTTGAGTTAGTAACAAACAACACCATTCAAAATTAGTTGTAACAGCATGCATCAGTATTCCTATTAACCAAACACCCATGAATTCCGAACATTGAGCAGCAAGCATAACACATGCATATTTAGAACAACATTGCACATTCAGCATGCAGGGTTGATTGGTGGCAACAGGCCATCAGGTTTGGATATGTGAACGGGGCACATGCATCAATGTACATGCAGATATGTATGAACCAACAGCACAAATGTCCATGGGAATTAATTGTGAATACACATACCCAGTTTGGTGTGGAATGGCATCATTTGTGAAAATAGGGTAAGGTGGTGAAATTTTACATTAACAACTAAAACTACCTATATATATACTGTACATACCTAGTAGATGCAGATATATATCCCCTACATGTATTAGCACAGTTTCCTGTATGTAACCTTAGGAATGTTGGTGATGGGGATGTTACTGCTACATTAATATACATTCCATTTTTATTCATAAATGTTCATATCTGGCTGTGTTCAGGTACAGCATCCTGCTACATTTGATTTATATGGGTCTAGACAACTCTGGATGTTCAGCATTTCATACAACCATACTATTTCCATAATGCAAGGGTACAGCAACATATCCAATTTGTGGGACGGACACAGTCCATGTTCTGTATTTTATTTAGCACATTACATTCTTTGGTTGTGGCTGTCTCATTCATTTCATAATGTAGTGACTGCAGTATACCTTTATTCCAGACTTATTACAGCTTTCTTGGTAGCTTCAAACTGTCTTTCTCACACTCTCTCAATTATTTTATATTTACATTGCAAACTGGTACTTAATTCTAGGCTTTATTAACATTTATTACTGGTTTACAACAACCCTTTCCAGCTGACTCACTTATTTCATATGGCAGAATTTACAAGGATGTATCTGATACTTGTCTATCCTTTGTTGATTGATTACCACTCATTTTCTGGCAGGTGGAAACGTCTATTTGAGACTTGTTTAATCTTTATTACTGGATTGCATTACACTATTTTCCAGGCTGCATCACTTATCTAATCTTACAATACTAGCAGAATCTTTCTTCTAGCCTTATTTGACCTTTATTAGTGGGTTACAACACTGAACTCTTTTACAATCTCACTTATATTCTATGACAATACCAGCTAAATAATTACTAACCTGCCTGGTGACGCAAACTCAGCAACCTATCAGCATAGGCTCGCTGATTCGCGGAATGAACACCTGCAGCTGTAATATAAAGGAAGTAATATTGGAACATACATCTCCATACTATAGGCTAGGATAGCATTTCTTTAATACTTAACTACATGGATACTTACTCAGTAGTGGGGTGTTGGGCATTTGGCGGGCCTCCTGGATCCAACGGTTCAGTTGGTCCTCCTTCCATCGATTCAGGTCCACATGGTGGTGATGGACCTGTTCACCAGTCCTCGGAATGCCTGTGGCACTGGTGAGATCATGTGCCAACTGGTTCCACGCCTCTGCCTTGTACGCACCCCAGTGAACCTGACCCTGCATGAGTTGTGCTTCATGATCATGGACTAGGGGCCAAACCATATATTTTGACTCCTCAACACCCCATGTTTGTGCTCTAAAGCAACTTCCCTCTCCTGCACCTGCCATCCTGACTGCAAATGGGTACCACAATCAGTTATACTGTGTATTCCCGCCTATGGGGCTTATATATGCCAGTTTTCCCACACTTATCTGTGATTGGCCGTTTTGGATATTTATCAGCTTAAAAAAAACCTGCTTTGTCATGCTTCTATTTCCATTCATTCCTATATATATGCTAATACTGCATTTCTCAGTACAACTATCATGGCTTAGTGCTTCAGTACTTTGACTATGGTGCACAGTATCTTAGGTTCCATCCTGGGCATTGCTTTTTTTTATTTTTCTACTGTCTAGACAGGCTAGGAGGTGTGTCTGTGTAAAGGTGGCTTTGATACAGCTTGCCCAATGTTGCCCGCCGGTAAACTGGTTGGCGAGCTGCGCAGCTCCGCTCAAACGGCTTACGCTGGGTAATGGGTTATTTAGCTATGAGCACTCATATTATGCTGGGTGAAGCGCTGCTGAACTATGGGCACTCATTTTAAGCGTGTTAAAGCACTGCTCAACTCCGGGCACTCATATTAAACCTCTTAAACCGCTGCTCACCTGTGGGCACTCATATTAAGCTTGTTAAAGTGCTGCTCACTTACGGGCACCCATATTCAGCTTGCTAAGCTATGGGCAATTATGATCCTTTTTTATATTTTATTATGTCGGATTTCTTCAAAAATACATGGCCCATTTCATCATTACATTTTACTTAAATTATAGTTTTTTATATATATATATATATATATATATATATATATATATATATATATATATATATATATATATATATATATATATATATGTCAGGGGATTGTTTCATGCTTATTTAAATAAAAATGGAAAATGACATTGTGGGGGCTCGAACCGTGACTACCTCCTCTTTGGCCAATGTCTCTACCGCTATGCTATTGCTACTTGGCTTAATTTGCATATATTATATGCTTTTCAATGTCTGCTAACTGTGGCTGAGCGGAGGGCATACCCGCGCAAACGAGCGCAACTACAGGCAAACATTTTGGAAATTATAAAAAAAAAAAATTAAACTGCTATTTTTACGTTTTACATTGCAGTTGGGTTTATAGTCTGTGAGGGCATGTGGTGTTGTGTTCCTTGACATTTCCGCGGACACGCTCATGGGTGTTTACTTTCAGGACTCTGACTCTTTTGGGGGCGTGTCCCTTTATAGAACTTGGCATTCAGACACGCCCCCTACTTTCCTACACAGACTGTGTTAGCCTAGGGTATGATTCAGCATGCCCTCATGAATATGCTTGGCATGCTGACGTCATACCGTTAGACTGCAGCCTCTGTGTCAGACATATTGACTCTTACACGGAGGTTTCATGAATCCGGCCTATTGTTTTTCCCGTTGTTAACCAGATTGATGTCTTTTTGTAGTGTGCATATAAATAGTTCTTATTCATGGCTAAATCTTCATTTAAAGATGTTAATACCTTTAGCCAGAAATTAGGTATTGCACCAGGCCCTAGGTTTTCCAATTAGAAGCTTTATACACAGTGAGGAATTTAGGATGTTATTGAATATTGATACTTTACATAATGATCACAACTCAAGAGGCACAACTTTTACATACTTATTAGATAACTATCAAAGCTTAGCTTGATTAAGATTTATTACCCAGTGCATGATGATGATGATGATGATGTATTGTAACAAAACTGCCTATATAGGTTAGGAGAAGTAATTCTCTTAATGTATTAAAAAAGTCTTTAGATACAAGGATAGGGATCTAGCCTATCCTACTCTTCCAGAAACTGCATTATGAATGGCCCTTCCAGTTGATACACAGAAATCATAACTTATAAAACCATGAAACTATACCCGAGAAGTCTGCTGAAGCAGCATTGGTATCATACTGTATCAGTATCATTATTGTACAACTATTGCTTTCCAGATAAAGCAGTTTGAGCATTTCCCTTGTCTTGTGTAGCTTTTCTGTTGTAACCCACATATTCTTGTTGCATCAGTGGGATTCATCTCAACTTGCCAAAAGTAATTTCTACAAGTGCTGCTTGTGCAAAGTAAAATCATTGAGAAATGCATTCTCAAAATCTAAAAGAAAGTCTCTGTTTGAAAGAATAAGCCCCCTACACCCCCACACACCCAGACCTATTCATAATAACTCTGTAGTTGCACATCAGTGGGGAATGTGAAAATCCCTTAGCAGTGAAGGTGGTTTTCAGTAGATTTACTTCTCACAAATGACACTCCCTGAAAGAATCTTCACAATACTGTAACATTCCCAATCAGCAAATTTAGTAGCTGTAGTAATAACGTTAGCTCATACTATTGTGACAAGATCCATAATTAGGAACACTTGTTGAAACTGATGATACTATAATGAAAGCAGCATATAAAAATGGATGCATTTACTCAGATAAAACTCAGAAAATAAAATAAATTTTTATGTAATGCATGCAGTGTTGTTATAATGCTCAAATGTAAGTTAAATGACATCCTGGTTCAGAGCTGCTATAATATGACACGACCTAAGCAATGCTTAGAAGAGTGCTTAACAGTTATTAAGCAGCCCTATGTTATTGCATCTGCTGCTATAGAAGTGCTGAACCAGGGTGCTATTTAACTAATATTTGTACGTAAATAACATCAGCAGAACATGAATTATGTTAATTTCATCTGTTTATGTATGCTGCTATATTACTTTCAAAATGTATTTGGGAACCTGCTGCCTCCATTACAGGGGGAATATGTGAAATGTAAATTGAATAGCATACCCAATAGCAATACTTATTAACAAATCTATATCTGAGAGCATAGCACCTGCTATCTGGAAAATATCCAACATAATACGTCTACACAAAGGAGGCAATTCCACAGAACTCAGTAACTGTCATCCAATTGTCATCGTATCACCCTTATCTAAAATCCTAGAGAGAGAGTCATCCATACCCAACTCATGGACTACCTTCACACCCACAAACTACTATCAAACACACAACACGGTTTTTGCCCCATCACAGTACCACTATAGCCCTATTGACTTTTACTAATTTAGTCAACCACTATATATATCAAGGACAATTTGTATCTGACATATTGTTTTACTTGTTCAAAGCCTTTGACATGGTAAATCACAACAAACTGATCAAGATCCTCTCCTCCCTCAACCTTAGTAGCTCCGTTATTACCTGTTTCCAAAACTACCTATCAGGACATCAGCAAGCCATGCTATGACAACATCACCTTTCCACTCTCCTGCCAGTTGTCTTAGGGGTCCCTCAAGACTCCATCCTTGGACCTCTGCTTTTCTCCCTCTTTACCAATCAAATCTACACCTCCATTCTTCATGCTTCTGTGATACAATGCACAGATGACTCTTCTCTAATATGCACAGCCTCTTCCCTGCAAAACTTCCACACTATAACCCAAGATTAACTTCTGATAGTAGAAACATGGCTCACCAACTTCCAACTCATCCTGAATCCCAATAGAACAAAGCTGCTTTTCTTTTATCCCTCTAGAACTCCCTCTATTCACCTAACTTTCAACTAAGAGTCCAAAAAAAAACTATTATCACCCCAGTAACACATACTAAAATGGTTAGGGGTCGAAATTGACAACAATCTGAAATTTGACATTCATTTTGCCCAAAGTATTAGAAAGGGTCACAGAAAACTAGGTCTTCTTTACAGAAACAAACAGTTTTTAACTAGATCCACAAAAGCTATCATCGCCCATACAGACCTCCTGTCATCTCTCTTATATGCCTCTCCTGTACTAACCAACCTCTGTAAAACTGATCTTACCAAGCTAGAATCATGTTATAACAAAACTGCCACGTCTGCTACTGATGCCACACGGGTCACATAATTGCTTCTTTGGCTTTTTAGGAGTCACCACAGTGGATCACCTGTCTGCTCATGATTGGCAGTGGAGTTTTCAGATGTCTAGTTGCCAGCCCGGTGGCCCAACCTTCCACGGAAGGCACACATGCACACACTCTTGGGCCAATTTGGAGTGTCCAGTCCATCTACATCATGTCTTTGGGAGGAAACTGGAACACTCTGAGGAAATCCACTCAACCACAGGGAGGACATGCAGACTCCACACAGAAGGCACCCCAGTTGAGGATCGAACTGGAGAACCTCTTGCTGTGAGGCGACAATGCTAATCACTGCACCACTGTGGCCACCGATTGGTCACATAACTGCACTTCTGTTAAACAACTGAATTGGCTAGAACTTCCTTACCTGTTACACTATAAACAACTAACCTTTGTACACAAATCCTGCATCAACCAGATAAAATCCCTGCTCTCAGAAATCTTATATAACCATACACCTGTTCCAGTGACAAACTCCTGTTAGAAACCACCAAAGCTAACAACACAGCTGGGGAATCTCTCTTCTCATATGTCATTCCTAAAATGTGAAATAAACTGCCTACCTCTGTTTCCTCTAACTGCTCTACTGTACAATTCACAAAGATCCTCACTACTCAGTAAACACCTGGCTTTGCTCTTGCAACCCTCCTGGATAATTCTGTTCGTTATAATATACCACACCTCCTCAGTTAGTTCTGGCATATTTCACTTGTTAATCTCATTTCTATTGTAACTTGCCTTCCTTCTTTTCTACATGTGTATACTCACATATCTCCTGTTGATTTAGTAACCTCTAAAGTACCGTATTGCCCATGTTTGTATTACTGAATTTGTACGCTGCTATAGTTTCCTTTTACTATTGTTAATTTTTATTTTTACAGTGTATGTCTTTGTTATTGATGGAGCTTTTCTCCCTGGGCCTCTGGTGAAAAAGGACCTTTGTCCAGTCAGACTTTCCCAGTAAATGCAAAATAAATAAATAAATAAATAAATAAAATAAAGTGGTTCTCGAATGCATTGCCAAATTTCAAAAGTGGCACAGCACATCCTTTTTTTAATTTCATTTTACTGTAACTAGTATTACATGGAGCAGACAAATCTCCACTCATTACAAAGAATTATGAGCAGATCTCTGATTGTAACTAAAATGATGTGTTCTCGGTGTGGATGCCATATGTTACCTCTTGAGCTTTGTTCTTGAGGTACATTTCCTGGCATCCATGTCTTGAACACATAATAAACAAGTTACAATCAGCAACCCAATCATAATCTTCTGTGTTATACTTGGAGGAAACAGACACATCTGCCATTTTCAGGCAAGAGCATTAATATTTCCAGCTTTACATTATGTATATAAGATTATGGTCTACCCCATATATTATTAAAAAGATAAAAACAACATGCAAATTAGCATATAGTAAAATTGGAGTTTTGGGCAGAATTTTAGTGAAATATGAAACTGGTATTTAAGTTTATACTATAACTGGAACAAAAATAAAATTTGCTCTTTTCACATTTGAAATAATCAGTTTGATGCAATAAATGATATGACATTCTGGAAGTGCCTCTTTGGACCTCTTCAAGAGTACCAACCTATGAACCTATGAACCTATGAACCTATGAACCTATGTGAAGAAATTAGCAGGAAAGAAATCTAGTCTTTAAGGTCACCACTTGTCTTTGTTACTGTTGATGAAAGTTCATAAAGGAAAAATGTAAGCCGAGGATATTCCTTGAAGTCTCAGCTAGATACCACACCACATGATAACATTATACATTTTTAAACAGCTGACCCTTACTAATTAAATTTATGTGATATGAACCTAAATGTAAAACATAAAATACAGTAATATAGTATGTACAAAATAAAGAATATTTTAAGGAAACTTATGAAGTTAAAAGTAAAAGAATGAATATGTGGTACTGATAACCTGCATTATGTGTACATTTGTATCAGGTCTCACATTACATTCATATTTGCTGCGTTCAGTTCACTCAGATATTCTTAGCACATCAAGAACCATCTGCCATGACCCCTAGCAACCTTTAATTCTGTTCCACTTCAGTAAACCTGGCAGATATACAGTTTATCTTCTGCGTCTATAAACGTTTTCAGTAGATCACTTAAGGCAAAAGCAAATTTGTGATTTTCAAATGAGACTGCTTGTTTGCAGACTTAGCATGACTGATTATTCTATAATTTAATATAGCTAGTGGGGGATGTGTTCAAATGTGTTTCTGGAAATAAAAAAAAAAAATCTTTATTTCGGAGCTTAAAATTTCTAAACTCATGACAATAAATTATAGTCAGCTAATTACCTATAAATCTTAAGTTCCTTTATTTCTTTATTTCTTCAAACTACCAAATAGCCATATGTTAACCTATTCTGTGACTGTTACTAAGGTTAAGTATGCCATGATTGTAACCCTTAAGTCCCTGCAGAAAGCAAATATGTACATTTCTACACTAAATTATAATTGAACTCTAGATGTGCAGTTAGAGACTGGATGGCATTTACAGAGATGCATGCTGTGCCTGTTCTCATCTTGGATAGTATTGTAAAAATGCATCTCTGTGAACTAAATAATTACATAGCTAAAGTGGAAAAAGCAACACTGCAGACCAGTTGCATGCAGATGAGCAGCATCTATTCAAAGACACAATCAGACACATTTGAGCAGGAAAAGATGTACAAAGAAATTCAAGTCACGATATAAATAGCAGCCACGTGCCACATTGCACAAAAACTGCAAAAGATGAAAATGTTAGTAGAAAACTGCTGCACATCTGAATAAAGTAGTGACTAGCACTATAAAAAGAGGCAATGTAACACGTCAGATATATAAAATACCTACATTTTTATATATATATATATATATATATATATATATATATATACCGAAACAATACCTACCATGACACATACAGCCACATCTCACTTCATCTGAAATTCTAAGCCTATAAGACAAACCACCACACAACCCAATATTTTGATCATAGGTGACTCCACGGTGAGAAACACAGATGTTCCCTCACGAGGCTAAGGACAGAGCCATAGCCAGTTGCCTATCAAGGGTCAGGATCCAGCAGATTGCACACACACTCTCAGCTTTATGAATAACAACTACTAGTATGACTCAGTTATAGTCCATGTAGGTGTAAAAGATCTGAAACGTACCTCTCTGGACTATATGAAGACATACATGATGGAGTTCTCTAACTATTTGTCTTAGGTTGGTATGAGCACAGTATTAAGCAACATTCTACCTACTGCAAGGGTGAAGCCACAACATGAGCAAATGACAATTACTTTAATAATTGGTTTAATTTTTGATTACATTTGAAGAGGATACAATATTTGTCAGCCTGGGAGGATATAGTTGACAGACCACACTACTTTTCCAGGGATGGTCTGCACCTGGCTCCTCTAGATTTTTGAATAATGGCTAAAACCATGTCCACACCCACAGTGCCTTATTAGGCAATGCCAACCTGAAAAACCTTTCATCTTAATCAAAAACAACCTAAGAAAGTCCAAAGATGTTACTGCTCAATGCCAGGACTTTTAAGAAGAAACACTGCTGCCAGCAAGTTCTATACCATATCCTTGCAAGCTATAGGTCCCCCTCTATGAACCAGGAAACACATAACATATAGTTAAATATACTGCAGCAATCCCTTATTCAATCCAGTGCCATATTCATGGGCGACTTTAATTATCCCACTATAAACCTGGAATCAAGCATGACCCTAAACATGCAGGTCCAAAGATTCCTGACTTTGTAAACACAAACACCCTGGACCAGTCAGTCCATGTGCCCACTAGAGGTGCTAATATCTTTAGCCTGGTCTTCATAAATACAGGTGAATACTGTTGCTACAGTTTAGAACACACGCAGGGAGCTATAAAGTACTCAGGTCTGACTGCAGATGCAATACCAGCTTCTAAGAGTGATTGGGAAATTGGATGTTGGATCACACCCCTAAAACTTTGCTCCCGGAGTAGTTACCCCTTTACCCCATCCTAGCTATGCTAGCTCACACCATACATATTAACCACTCACATCACCCCAACATGAGTATCAATTACATATGACAGAAATATATGCAAGTAACAAGAACATTCCTCTACAGAGCACTGGCAATACGTACCCAAGAAAGCACAGTTTACAGTGACCAAAATACTGCCCAGGGCATTATTCCCTAAATACTTATTTCCATGTACTGAAATATTCAGAGTAGAAGTATTTCTGTTATTACACTGATACCTGCAACTTCAGCCTTCCTAGTAAAGCCTATGGCTCTGGAAACTATAACAGCCAGGTCATACCAGACATCATCTTTTTTAACGGAACCATCACAGGGCATCAAAAGCCAATTAATGAGCTGTCTGCGAAATAATTATGTAAAGCATATTTTTGTTCTTCATGTACTAGCTAGGAACTTTCTGCTGGGCACTAGCAGAAGTAGTCATTGCTATGGAAATATCATCAGGCCAATGTTTTTTACAAATTCACAAACCAAAAAAAATCTGTTGGACAGAATCTTTACAGTTATTTTCCTGATATTGCATGGAATAAGCTTCCCATAACCCTCAGAAATATTACTCTTGCTCATAAATTAAAAAAAGAAATGCTCAAGCACTCCTTAAATAGTCCCTGGCCGTGTCATTGTAATCATCCCATCTGAACCCAGTGCTTAATCCTATACTTTCTTCATTCCCCCCTTTCCTTCCTATTCCTTAACTTCCTCCCTTTCCTCAAATTTATTTTATACTAACTAACCTCATACTGTGACATGACACTCACTTAATACTCTCTATGCCCTTCACTTCTTTGTCCAGGAAATATTCTGTCTGCAGTCCTATTTTCCCATATGGCTTTTAAATTAAATTTCTACACCTTGCATATACTACAAAATAAACTGCTTGAAATAATATAATTGTCCACTGATAATAGTCCAGATATGTTTTTGACAGCTTTTTATTACCTGTTTCTTCACATACTACGTTGCATAACTATCTCGTCTGTATTTTTTTTTTTTTTTGATTATTGCATTGTACATTACTTTATCACATAACTTTCTTGCTTTGATGTACTGTGGAGCTTTTCTCCTAAGGCCTCCACTGAAAAAGGGCAATTGGCCAGTCAGACCATCACAGTTAACAAATGTTAAATAAATCAACAATAATAATAAATAATAATTTTAACTTCACATAAATAATGATATGTGATAGCTTTGGATGTCAGAGCAAGTAGTACATGGTTTTCTTAAGGAACATGAGCAGCCTTAGGAAAATTAATGTAATGAGTGTAAGGATTATTTGAAGTCTGATAGTCAATGCAGTGGACTGAAGCTGTGAAGTGCTGATAACCTTCTTGTGGTCCAGGGTTTGATTCCCAAAGCTTTCATCTCCCTGCTGCATGACTATGACTGGGTTACTCGACCAGGCAGTGATCTGAAGATTGATCTGGATGGTCTCCTAGATGGTCTCATTGATATCATGACTGGTGACTACCTGTAAACCTAAAGACTAAATATATACTTAAATGGATGCAAACTACTTTGTGAGAAGAAAGGAGATGAAGTAAAAATGTATGTTTTTGCTATATAATATTATTGGTACATATTATTTAAGGTAGGAATATATGTGCATTGAGCATTCAGAATGAGTTATTGAAATATTGTTAAATGATGGTAGTAGCTATGGATGTCAAAGCAAACAGCATGTGTCATTGCCTGTGGGTCTTGAACAGTCCTGAGAAAGTTAGTAATGTAAGAGTTGGGGAGGACTTGGTGCTTGTCACTTGATGAACTGAACTGAAACTATAAGCTATTGACAAGCTATTTATGGTCCTGAGTTATGTTTTCACACTCTTTGTCTCCCTACTATGTGACTCTGGCCAGGTTGTTTGAACAGATCATGTTTTGGAGTTTTTGAGATGTAATAACTATGAACTTACAGATTAAACACATTTTAACCGGATGCAAATTACTGTATGATGGTAAGACAGAAGAAATAGAAAGACTTTTTTTGTTGTACAATATTGTATATATTAGTAGACGCATAGAATGTTCTTTTAGCATTTAGATAAGATATTTGAACATTGCTATACAGGTACATTTACCTTCACATAAGTAGTAGTTGTCTGTGGCTCCAGATTTTAGAGTGTTGTGGCATATAACTTTGCTTGTGGAACTTGAATAATCTTAAGAATGTTAATGATGAGAGTGTTGGGGAGAGTTTGAAGTCTAGTGGTTAGTACAGTGGATTGAAACAGTGAGCTGTTTACTGGTTGATTTTTGTGGTCATAGACATGATTCTTGCACCCTTCATCTGCCTACAGAGTGATTCTGAGTTGATTGATTGGCTAGACAACGCTCTGGTGATTTTGGAAAACTAGGATAGTCTCCTCCTCTGTATCTTTAACTGCATAGGAAATAATTAGCAATAGCATAAATATTAAATACATGTTTAAATGGATACAAACTAATGCATGATAATATGAATTAAAACATATTATTCTTTTCTGACAATTGCAATTTAGATATGTATATAACATACTTATAAATGACCAATATAAAGCCTTTATTTCAAGATATGTATAATGGTCTACATATTTAAAGAAAGGACAGCTAGCATAAGTTGGTATCAAAGAGAAAAAGAAAATTAGAAAGATATTTTTATGCGACTTCTATTCAAACTATTAACATCAAGTTCTATAAAAGTGAAGTTGTTTACTTGCTGTTTTAGTTACCTTTAATATTGCAAAATATTTTATTTTCTATATCTATTTCAAATAAAATGAACTTTCAGCCAATAGTTTTTCATTTGTTTTCATACAGCCATTATTCTAATGACTGGGGTTACTATGGAGATCATAGAATTCTAATTACTAATAAAAATATGTATGTGATTGATATAACATGGCGTCTTTAAAATGTGTAATTTTAAATGTAAATGGTATGAACAGTGGCAATAGAAGACATTCCCCAGGATTCATGAAGCTCAGCGCAAGGACGGTTTTAGCCTTGTGCCAAGTGTCCTCCTCAGAGATGGTGCAGCAGCACCATATGAATATATTATGAGGGCACGCTGCCGCACCATGGGTGGGGACATCAGTCCCACTGTATCCATTTGTGGGCTCATGGGCTTGCAACTTCCAAACACCCCTCCCTGTCCAAGGTGTTTCCCCCCCCACGTGTCATATACCGCCCCTGTATGCATCTTGCATGTCTTGTCAGTCATCCTACCCAACCTTTCCTCCCTGATCATACCTACTCTCCTTCCCCAACATCACACTCTCACCTATAATAAAAGAAGAAAAGGGCAATCTGTTCCCGCAAAAAAAGCATGCCCCATACATAGCTGTCCATTTCACACACATGTCCACTGGACACATGTAAACATTTCTAATTGGCATCACAACATACTATTGTTGTCCTCACCCCTCTCTCAGGGGTTGAGTGTCCAAATGTACCTCCAAATTCATTGCATATGCACAGCCTTTGCTGGAGAAGAAATGGACAGCTATGGACCTTCCCTATACCCTTCCTGCACATCCCTAGCTACCTTGCCTACTGTCTTTTCCTCTTTGAGCCCCTTTTTCACCACTTTCCTACAACCCCTTTTTTCTTTTAAAGAAATTAGCTCGGACGTAAGTGGAAGTAAGCACTTGTAAGCAGCAGTGAGCAGGTTTCAGCCTGTTTGCGTGGGGGTAAGCACTGCCTACATGGGTTAAACAATCAAGAAGGTAACTGAGTGTAAGGAACTGTAACCAAAGGTTACCACTGCTTACCGTCATGCAAACCCGCGCACGCCCACTTACAACTGCTTAAAAGTGCTTTACCCACTTTGTAACCAATGGCCCTATTCCTGCCCAGCAACAAAATAAACTGCCTCTGCAAGGCTCGAACACAGGACCCTGCACACAACAGCCAATGTGATTTACCACTAAGCCATGGCAGACATGAACACATATGATGCTACCTCAAATATAGCATCCCGCATAGTCATATCACAGTACAGGAAATGCATTTATATATCTACATGTATGTGTGTGTATGTAGATACAAATGTACAGATATATATGTATGTATAAATTTATGCAAGTAAGAACGAACGGTTCGACAAAATAAGCATGTAAAACATTATCAAAAGGAAAACACTGGTAACCTCTGTATCCCTGTAGCACTTTTGTCTTTGGTTATATCAAGACTTGGACAGAAAGACGTGTCATTAATAAAAGCAACCATTATAACACTGTCCCACGGGTGGTAGGACAAGAGCAGTTGCATCAAAATGCCTACCCTGGGTCATCTGTACCACAGAACAGGGGAATGAGGATGGGCAGAGGGCTGATCAAAACACTGCTTCTCGAAATACTGGTGGATTATCACCAGCAGGAGCAACAGTGCTGACCCGCTAAGTTTAATATTGAAACAAAGACATGCTTGCCCCAGGTGGGACAACCCAAAATTGGGAATTGGGAATACTGTCTTAGTGGTAACTCATTTCACCAATGTTTGTGGACTAAAAGGTTGGGATGTCTGAGGATGCTTGGAATGAGTCAACCTATGGGATGGGTCCAGAGGAGTAGGGAGTAGCCAATGTGTAGTGGTGTGGTTACACTATGTTTCCAACTGGAGAATGGATGACTGCTGTGTCAGTGAAGTGTAGGGGTGGGTGTTTGGGGAGCTTTGAACCATGGGTAATTAATTATGGATCAAGGCTTACCTGAGTTGGATATACATTTAATAAACCACAAAAAAATGAAAATGAAACTGAGCGATCACTTATATATATATCTACATGTGACTGCACATACACATGCAAACATATGTACAGGAAGATACATATGTAGAAGGTGCACACAATATGAAATGGCCACTATGTCTACTGTTAACACCTGAACAACTGGACACTGTATGCGCCACCCATACAATTGTCAGTCGTTGCCTGCAACATATACCCATAGACAGACGATAGGAAAGACACCACACACAGGTTTGCAGACATGGGAATCCTTACTATAACAGTTCTATATGCCATATCATATAGATGCTGAGATACTGACAACCATATAAACAGAGTACTGCAACTGTGAAACTGTTACACTACTACAGTAGTCTGGAAAGGATCACAACTGTTGCTGTCCAGGCCAATCCATTCAAATTATACAATAGTGAAGACAGACTGGCCCACAGGATACCAAATAATCAACAGTATTTACTGCAGGTGTGTAGTGCAGCAGCCTCTATCTACACTGTGTACAAACTCACTAGGAGGGAGGTAAAGAAGTTTTGTGGTCTAATAGGTTGCAGTTGGTACTTAACAAGGCATAACTGACACCATCAGGAGCACACCGACAAGCAGGACAGTCTGTATGGCAGGGGGCAGTAGGCTTGCAGTACCCCAATTCATGTAAGTAATTTCATTATAGGTGAAATATATGGTACTTTACATCCAGTTACCTTGTGGCAGCCCACCTCTGCTACCCCCACATTTAGCAACATCCTAGGTCATTTATGGTGCTCCCCACTGACACACAATAATACAGGCCCATATACCACTGTTACATACACTGGCTTCTGGAGTGCATATGGGCGCACATGTATTGTGTTGGTGATGCCAGCACATATATGGCCCCAGCCTCACTGTATGTGTGGGGGATACAACAGCAGTGGACTAATAGCAGCAATGGCAGTGAGATATACTCACAACCCACTACAGAACAACCCCCAGCAGCATCGCATATGTGCAAAGCTTAGTATGTAGATGGAGGACAGAGGCTGGAACACAGGCACATATGTGGAATACTGTTGCCATACACTAAGCAAAGTGCTGGTGTTACAGGATAGTCTGCAACATACCCTTTGTCAGGGAATTGAGGATAGAAACAGAAATGGATGTAGCCATGTACTGATAGCATGCAATGCACACACTGCCAGTGTAATATCTGACACAGGACCTGTGTGGTGGACAGACAACACATGATAGGCATTCCTCTGTCCATCAAGAGGATAGGACCACAGTACTGAGCTGTGCAGACAGACTATATTCCAAGGTACACTAGTATGTACACAGACCCTGTAATACCAGTACTATGCAAAGCATAATACAACTCTACTCACAGTCTGTGTGTAGTTCCAGCTCCTCCTACAAATATGTGGCCGCTCTGAGTGTGCAGATTCTCCTGTAAGAGGTATTGCTACCTACTGTCTGTAACACTGATGCCCACGAACAGGAAAGATGTCCATCTTACAGGATATGTAAAGGGACCACATCCACATGCTGTAGGGATTTATAGTGGGTGGTTGCCATGACAGTGTTAATTGAAAGTAGTACACATGTGTAAACATATATATATATATATATATATATATATATATATATATATATATATGGCTATTTGGATAAATCTATGTACATATATTTCCACCACATGTCCTGGACTTGGTGTGTAGCCCTACCCCAGCCCCTATAGTCCTAAAGTCATAGTGCGAGGGGATGTCAGGTATGTATAGCAGGTAGACTATTGCTACTGTCACTGGGATTGTCTTCACAGACATGGTGTGTGTGGAAGGTGACATCTGCTCATAACAGACAAGGTAGATGAATTGCTCACAATGCAGTGTAGCATAAGGGTGGGGTGTTGCACTCCTGATTGAGCATCCCTTGCATAAGATGTTAAACTGAGGTCCCATCTGGTTGAGTTGGGGGTAGCTCACATGGATGTAAAAGATTCTATGGCACCTACTGGAAAGAGTAGGGGTCCATCAACACAAAAACAGAGATTCCCTGAGATTGTTAGCACAGAATCCCAAAGCTTTTCTTGTGGGATAATTTTACACAATGTTCATAAAGCCAGATATATATGGCCTAAAGTTTTGCAGCACTTTGGATGTTTGGGAAGAGACCTAAAATACGAGCATATTTCTCAGAGGATCCATGCATTCAAAACTAAACTTTCAAGCCTCATCCATAGAGGATGCAAGCCCATAGGGTAGGCTAGTGCATGGCAGTGTAAGACATCTAGCATACTTACACAGATGGGAATCCCTAATCTTTTTACCCAATGGATACAGCTATAACATGCTTGGGAACTCTCCTGCACCTACCCCCCTGTCACCATAAACTGACTACAAGTGTAGACATTTTTCTTTAACCAAAGGTACATTATAGTTATAGAGATATAATGAAAAACCTGAAACAGTAAAGGTATCACAAAAAGTTTGACAGCATCAACTCTCCCAAACAGAGACAGATGCAGACTGCTCAGTAATATGTATTTATTATAATATGTATTTATTTTATATGTAATATATTCAATAATAATGGCTGGCTCTGCTTTCTTAAGAATATTCATCGGATAACCCTTTAGGAAGTCATTAACCACAACCCCCAAGTGAAATTGCCCTGAAAAATCTTGAGATCAGAGCCAAATTCAGTGAAGGATTTATTTTCCTCTTTCCACATAATATGCAAGGTAGCAGGGCAACATGACCACAATGATTTAAATTATCTTTGAATTCTGTGGTAACTGATTTTGATTATTCTTTTCTTTTACAATTCTTTATTCATTTGAATCTGAATATGGCTTCCTCAAATAAGTATGTCATTAATGATTTGCTACAGCACATACATCTTGTACAATGTAATAAATGCTATGCATATTTAAATGTAACACCTAATAACACTGGTGATCTGTGTTCCTCATGTTGAAAGTTGGATTATTTGCTTACCATTATTAGTATTTTTATTTATTTATTTACATTTGTTAACCGGGTAGTAACCGAATGGGTTGAAAAAACCCCGTTTTCAGCTGAGACCCAGGGGAAGAAAGCTCCACAGCTAGTTTAAGTAGTACATTGCTAACAATATGTAAATGAGCTTAACAAAAATAGTATAGCAAAATATAATAACAGAATACAATATAAACATGCATGTTTCAGGCATGCAGGAATACTCTTTTTTTTTACAATATATATGAGGTACATAAGTCATGTAGCGTTCAAGGTGAGTCACGTCTGAAAGACCAAAATTGGTCATGTAGTTTTATAAGTTAGATAATCTGAAGAAACAAAGATTAATAAAGATAAGACAGATAGTGGGATAGCCCTTTGTGGGATGAGCACTATTTGGGCTAACATGTGTGAGATGAGTGGAAAAAAATAGGAAGAATATTAGCTGGGAGCAATATAGTGGCATAGCCAGTTATTATTTAAATATTCTTTCAGGGTGGTTTTAAATGTGGACAGGTTCGGGTTTTTAAGTTATCTGTTGAGAAAGGGTGTTCCAATCTTTGGTGATTTTATGGGAGTAGACAATAGTTTTAAGACTGGGTTACGTTTAGCATTTGTTTGTTGGATGAGCTGAGGAGTCTACAGTTTGTGTTTGGCTGGACTAGGTTTGACAGAGCTGGGCAATCAGTAGGGTTGAATATGATTTTATGGGCAAGTGAAAGTTGTTTTAGTAGTAATAGTTTGGGAAGTTCTAGCCAGTTGAGTTGTCAGAGAGCAGTGCAGTGGTGTGTTCTGTGGGGTTGGTTGGTGACAAACTTAGCTATTCTGTTATAGCAGGAGTCTAATTTATTTAGGTCAGTTTTTGATAGGTTAGTAAAGACCTCAGAGCAGTATAGGAGGATGGATAGCAAGTGGGATCTTGCAGTGGCCAGTCTAACTTATTGTGTAAGGTAGGGTTTAACCCTGTATAGAGCACCTAGTTTAGATTTTTTGATGGTGAGATACATGTGTTTATCAGATTTTAGTGAGTCATCTATAGTTACCTCTAGCAGCTTGGTTTTATTGGTGGGTTCAATTTTTGTACCTTTTCAGATAGTGTGGAGAGGGATTGGGTACTGTGTTTGGAAGATTTATTAGAGAAAATTATGAGCTTGGTCTTATTTGGAATTAGAATGACTTGGTGCATGGTGAGGTACTTTTCAATGTCTTGGAATGATGATTGCATTTTGTGTTGGAGTTCTTGTGAGGAGTGATCTGAGCAAATAAGGGAGGAGTTATCTGCATATTGATGATGGCATGTTGGGTGACAGTATATAGGTTGTTAGTAAATATTATGAAGAGGAGGGGCCCAAGTATGAAGCCTTGTGGTACCCCTGAAGTGACTGGTAATAGTGGGGAGGGGCTGTTTGCCCATTTGGTGGCCTGTTGATAGTCAGATAGATAACTGTGAAACCATTTTAGGGTTGTGGT
Source organism: Protopterus annectens (assembly GCF_019279795.1). NCBI lineage: Eukaryota > Metazoa > Chordata > Ceratodontiformes > Protopteridae > Protopterus > Protopterus annectens. Next base: position 1,214,263,504 of record NC_056732.1, read on the forward strand.
ATTGAGATTGTAAGTGGCAAATTCATTGGGGAGCAGCTGATGGGACACTGTGTCAAAAGCTTTAGGCATATGGCTGAGACTTGTTGTCCTTCATTTTTGAGGTGGCAAATGGTCTCTTGTAAAGGTTATGAGGGCTAAGTTAGTAGTGCGTTTAGGCCTGAAGCCATGCTGGGTGCTGGAGAGTAGGTTGTTGGTAGTGAGCTAATTCATGAGTTGCTGGTGGATACATTTCTCTAGAATTTTGATAAGGGGGGATAGAATGGCGATGGTACAGTAGTTAGTTATGTCTCAAGATGGGCTGCCCTTATGAAGTGGTATGATATGAGAGATTTTCCATAATTTGGGAACGTACTGTTCAGTGACAGAGTGGTTTATTAGTAATGATATGGGTTAGGTGATGGATGGGGTAGCTTTGGAAGTTGTTCAGGAGCTAAGCAGTAGGGTTTTAATTTACATAGGAGTTTTTTTATGTAGGAAGTTGGAATGGGAATTAAGGAGAAGGAGTTTGCATCATTAGAGGTAGGGAAGGGAACAGTGACTGGTGAGATTGTTTTGCTGTCCAGGAGATAAGTGATAGAGTTGATGAAGTGGGAAATGAATTGTGAGGCTATGGGCACAGAGAAGTTAGTGGTGGGGAGCAGGGCTAGGGGTTTTACAGGGGTTAAAGAGATGGTTGATATTCTGCCAGAATTTTTGTGGATTGTGCTGCTATTTTTGTTAGCAGGTGAGGAAATAGGTTCTTTTATCCTTGAAGATGATTTTCTTAGCATGGTTTCTAAGTTGTTTGTAATGGGTAAGCTCATTGTTATTTTTGGTCATATGATATAGTAACCAGACCTTATCTCTTTGTTTCTTTACATGTTTTGTTTCTTTAGAAAGCCATGGTAGCTGTTTCTTTTTTTTTTTTTGGCAATTTTTTCTGAAGGGAGTAAGATTATTTAATATTTCAAGGAATTTGTTACTGAAGTATTCCACAGATTGGTCTAGTTGCAGTTTTTTTAATGGGGACCAATTCCAGTTTTGTAGTAGTAAATTGAAGGTGTCAGAGGAGAAATTGTTTTGCTATGGGTGTATTTGTATGAGATGCTGGTTTGGATATATGTTTTCTTCCTAACTAGAAATGTAGGGGCATGGTCACTCAGCATGAATGGTAGACAGCCTGCCTGGTACTCCTGGTTTGATTAGTTGGTTAAAATCCAGTATATAAGTGATTTTTATTGTAGTGCTTGTCGATGTGGGTGGGGTAGTTTATAATTTAGGTGCAGTATAAGTTTATAAAGTAGGTGAATCGGAGGAGCAGGAGAACCAGTCTAGGTTGAAATCACCTAGAATGAGTATAAGATGACCAGGATAGGATGGATTCTATGTGTGCAGGTTGTTGCCTGGTGGTAGTTAGATGGCTATATTATAATCATTTGTAACAATTTCAGAGTCTCTAATGTGGGGCTTTAACCAGGTTTCAGTTATGATTGCAATGTCTGGAGAGTAGGAGGCAAGGGTGGCATGAAATTCAGGTAATTTGTTTGCAAGGCTTCTGATGTTAAAGCATGTAATGAGAAATTCACAGTTACTGGTAATAGGTAAAGATGCATAGGTAGTGGTGTCTGAGATTTTGGGTGGATACGGAGGAACAGGAGCTTGGGAGTAACAGGTAGGTTACATGGGAGGTACAGATGGGCCCAGAATTGGTATGGATATCTGACTGGGTTTTATCTTTGTTAGAGAGTACAACATTAGGTGCTTCACTTTGGTTATAAGTTGGTTATACCTGTAGAAGAACAACTGATTGTTGGTGCATTGTATATGTCCTGAAGGGTGGACATTAGTATTAAATATAGGGTAAGTCTTGGTGATGATATAATAAGGTTTGCATGGAAGGTGTGTTGAGGTGTATATGAGTGTTGGGGATGGGTGCTTGATGAGTTTGAAGTTATGGGGGTTGGGAGCATAGTAAGCAAGGAGGAGGATGCCTGATAATAGAGTGTTGTAGAGCAAACAGGTTTGGCCTTTCATTCTGACTGGAGAGTGGGTGTGGAATCAGGAAGTGAGGTATAGGAAAGTAGAGTGTAGTATTGTATTGTGAGAAGTTGAGTCTAGGTGGGGTTAAGTGGGGAGGGAGTTGTGTATAAGAGTTGCAGCTAGAGGGGTGTGGTTATCTAAGGTGAGAGGGAATTGGATTGGAGAATTGTACAGGGGGTGTGGTTAGTTTAGGTATAAAGGAAATATGACAGAGGTTGTGTGGGAATGGGAGTAGTGTAGGGAGTGGAGTGAGCCCAAGCAAAGCAAGGGGAGCAGAGAGGGCTGGCCTCAGGAAGGAGTGAGTCAGACAAAAACAATCACTCAGTCCACAGACTGGTTGCAGGTATGTCTGTTTGAAGAAAAGGTACCTTGCCTAGTAGTAAATCTAGACTTACTGATGAAGATTGCACTTCTGCAATTGACACAGATTGGAAAACTGTTGCTACACATATTAATGGCCGTATTGATAAGATAAATAATATTAGGCAAAGAGCAAATAGAAAACATTTAGGAAAGGAAGTGCTGTTGTCTGTAAATATCACTCATCCCATATTGAGCAAAATAATGCCACTGATAACATTGGAATTCTGGATATGGGTATTCAACATTCTGAGAATTCAGAGGTTATAGAAGGAAATAAAAAAGAAAGGAAGGAAGAAGTTCACAACAGTAACATGGAAGAAAAAGAAACTGACAAATGTCTGTGATGCAAAGAGATTATAAAACAGAAAAGGGCACTGGTTTGTTTTGTAACACACAGATTACAGGGAATAATAACTTTTTTCATTGGAAACCATCACTCTTCAAACAAAGGCATCAGACGAAGGCATCATTTTTCAAAAAGAGAAGCTAAAACAAAGAGGCAAGGGGTAGGTGAAAAAGAAGAAATCAAAACTGAATGTGGAAGGATTGAAGAAAATTACTGTAAGAAAAAAGAGGAGAAAACCAGATTTTAACAGTATGACTGAAGCTGTGGATGTACAGTCAGCTGAATGAGAATTGTATGCATGCAAATATAATAAGCAATGAAAACAGTGAGATTAATAAGACTAATGGTGATGAATATCATTCCTTTCTAACAACTGACAGAGCATAAATTACTGAATTAGGAGTTAAGGATTCTTCAGATATGGTCAAAAATATATTATTGTAATTGGGAGTTGTTATTAGAGGAACTGATACTTACATTTGTAGCAAAGATGATCAACGTTGAATAGTGTTAAGCTTGCCAGGAGGAAAAATACAGGATGTAAGATGGTCCTTAGAATGCCTTAATATAAGGAAGCACAGTCTGTTTTAATTCATGTCTGTACAAATGATCTCATCCACTACTCTGTTAGTTCATAGGTTCATAGGTAAATACTAGGCTATCTGCCCGAGAGCATCTATAAGCCTAGCCAGAATGCGTTGGCTTTCGCCGCCCCCTTAGATTAGTTCCCTGTGCCTCTGTCCAGCAGAGCCACTACAGTGATCCCCAGGGTAAATTTTCTGTTTCCAATCCACTCGTCGAGGTTTCTCTTGAAGAGTGTTAGTGAGGGGCTCTGCCTAATGTAGATTGGAATCCTGTTCCAAAGCATATGCTGTCTCTGCGACAGGAATCCATCCCTTCAGCACATCCTATTTATCATTGTGATGAGGTTTAGATCCCTAGAGCATGTGGCTCTTGGGGATTTGTTTTTTTTTAGGTTGAGCATGTCCATTAATTCTGGGTTGGACATGGCCTTATATGTCAGGTAGAGATCACCTCTGAGTAAGCAGTATGCAACCAAGTACAGCTGGAGTTTCTTCAGTCAGGCTGCATAGGGCATCTGTTTGTGGCCAGTAATCCTCTTGGTGAGGTACTTCTGTGGTCTTTCCAGCTGTTGCAGGTGTCTTGTAAGGTACATCCCAAATGGGACATTGTACTCTATGATGGGTCTGATGAGTGATGAGTAGATGGGCACAATAACCTCTTTTGTTCTAGATACAAACCCTTTTCTGATTAGGTGGGCCACATAGAAGGATTTTCTAACCACCATGGCAATATGATTATCAAAGGAGAGATTACTATCTACTTGGGTACCCAGATCCCTTATTACATTTTCTGTATTTAGGGGACTACCACATATGTGGTAGTTCATGGGTACTTTGTTTTTTCCAAAGGGTATGACTATGCACTTTTTGGCATTTAGCTTGAGGCTATGATTTTGACACCAGATATCCATCTCAGTGAGACCCTTCTAGAGGATGTCTGTATCAGCCGGAGAGTCAGTTATGGCCCCGAGTTTGCAGTCATCTGCAAACTTGGCCAGCCATAGTCCTCCTGTGCTTGTCTGTACCTCTGAGAAGTATATACCGAACAGGAGGGGTCCCAGGACTGAGCCCTTGGGGATGCCACTTGTAACCAGTTTAGAGTCGGTCATAGAGCCTGCAACTCTCACCATGTGGGTTCTATCCATGAGACAATTGGCAACCTATCTCGTGATTTAGGTGTTTATGTTCAGGCTGGTATGCTTGCCTATAATACCAGAATGGGGAATGGTGTTGAAAGCCTTTGCAAGGTCTAGGTAGCATGTGTGGACCTCCTTTCACTTGTCTAAAGCCTTGGTAACTGTCTCAAAGAAGTCCACCAGGTTTATGAGGCATGATCTGCCCTTAACAAAGCCAAACTGGGTAGGGTCCAATGTTTGGAGATTCCCAATGTCTCTGTTAATGAGTTCCATGATGGTGTGCTCCATAGCCTTGCAGACCAGGCTAGTCAGGCTTATAGGGCAATAGTTCCCAGGGTCCGTTGTGGCTCCACCTTTGTGGAGTGGAATAACTGCTGCTGTGTGCCACTCTATGGGTATGTAGCATGTAGAGAGGCTGAGTTTGAACAGTGTTTAGGTGAGGGGTTAGTTCATTTTGGAGCTCGTGTAAGACACAGCCTGGGACACCATCAGGTCCCATTGAAGCTGTTTTTGGCTTTGGATAGGGCTGTTTTAACCTGTGTCAGTGACTGCTGGGGCTCTACATTCTTCTGGTATGGTTATGGGCCCTTTAGGGTGGGGGTGAAGTTTCTACTAAACCTGTCTGCCAGAATGTTGGCAATATCAGTCAGTTCAGTGTATTTTGTGCCATTCTGCACTAACTCAGAGCAGATATGAGTTTCCACTTAGGTTCTTGACATAGCTAAAGAACCCTTTGTGGTTATCTTTGGAGTCCTTGACAATTTTTCTTTTAAAGCTAGCCTTGGATGATTTTATGAGGGATCGTAGTTTCTTGCTGATACTGATCAGGGATGTCGTTCCTTCTTGGAATTTTACTCTTGTCTGTACTAATTTCCTCTTTCTATTGTATAGCTTAATTATGGCAGAGGTCCACCAAACTGGTTTCCTTTTCTTGGAGGAGTAAGTCTTGGTTTTGCTTGAGATAGCACAATCCATGCATTCTTGCAGGTGCTCATAGAGTGCCTTTGTAAGGGATTCAGCAGCTTGGACAGCATTGTCCTTTAGCATGGGGGCTGGGAACCTTTGCACCTCGGTCTTACGTAACGTGCTGTTTGCTTTTGAAAAGTTTTTCACAGTAGTTTCCTTGATTGGGGTGGGGGCAGAATGTGGATATCCAGAGTGATTAGTCTATGGTCTGATCTAAACAGCGAGGGGTTGACCTCCGGTGTATAACACTGGTCACCCATGTTGGTGATGACCAGGTCCAATATGTTGTCACCTCTGTTGGGGATGTTGACCAGTTGATCCAGGGTGTTTGAGTTTATAAATTCTAGGAAGCATTGGGCAAGGGAGTCCTGGGTCATGGTGAGTGATCTGTAGCAAGATAAAATTTAAATTGCAGTTTTGCCCATTTTTAGTTGCACATGGATGATCTCTGAAGTATTGTGCTGTGCCACTAACCTGGAGGTGTGGGTATCTTTGATAAATATGGATACACCCCCACCTTTTGTGTTTCGGTCAGGGTTCTGTGGCCGAAAAGTATGGTATGAGTTATAGCCCAGTAGTGCTGGGGTGCTGTCTGGACCCTTAAATCAGGTTTCTGTTATTGCACAGATATTAATGTTCTCCATACTGAGGAGTGCTTTGAGTGCATGCATTTTGAGGTTTAGACTTCTGGTTTTTGAGTAACATTACCCTCAGTTTTTGGTTACTTGTGCTATTTACAGTGGTGGGTTTGTCTTTTGAGCCTTGCCTAAAAAAGGCACTATGAGGGCAGCAAAAGCCTTGGTCAGTATTCAAAAGCCTAAGGGTGACAAGTGCAAGCCATCTCTTGCAAAGCAAAGTGGCTTGTCAAGCATGTCATCCCAGGTGGACAGATACTGGATCCCTTTTGAATGATACCAGAAACTTAGCCAGTTGTTGAAATTGATCATTTTTTGTTTATATTGTGGCATCATTCTTGATGAGGGCAGGATGCTACTCAGGGTCAGGGTCAGGATCATACCGGCCTGGGCTACGTGATCAGAGAGCTCTTCCATGTCTCTTTTCATGTAGTCCAGGGAGGTACATCTTAGGCCATTCACACCAACATTGACAATAACAGAGTCATATTTGTACTTGTTCTGGAGCGACCTGAGTGCTTGTGTTATGTGGCAGATCCTGGCACCTGACAGGCAGCTAAATGTAACCTTCTCTTTGTCCAGCCTAGTTAGTGGGACATCAGTGTGCCCCACTATAATGTCACCTATTACTAGTGTGTTGGGTATGTTATTTTGCCTTAAGGGCTGTGATTGCATGGCACACTGATTAAGTGAAGTATATGTTTCATGGTTTGTGATGGGATGTGGAGGTTGCTTGGGTGTCTGCTTTGGAGGTCTCTGTTGCCTTTGCAGATTTTTATTTAGAGCCTCCGAGTATGTTTTCTTGTATTTATGTGTGCTATTTGCTGGTGTTGGTTTAGTAGGTCTGTGTGAGACTGGTGGTTTGTTGCAAGTATTTATCTTCTCCTCTTGACTGTCAGTTCCAGTCTTGGGTTGAGAGAGCTTTGCCTCCAGTTTGGCTGTATAATTGCATCTCTCGCATATACTAGTGTTTGGTGGTAGGAGGAGAGGATTGTCTGTGTACATGAGGCAGTTGTAACATTGCCTCAAAATGCCCAGATTCACCAGTTGGACTGGAGAGTACACCTGAAACTGCCCTTTGGACATGCATGAATAGGTAAAGTGAGCTGTTTTACTGATTGGCTGGTAGGGGCGAATAGAGAGCATTGTCCTTCTGGATAGTATAGGGGGTCTAGTGCTAGGGTTAATTAGTGCTTGCTATGAGTTCTTAGCAAGTGCTGGACTGTGAAATGAATGGTTTGAGTGCTTAAGTTGAAAGTTTATCTAGTTCCAAGGGAAAAATTGAAGAGTAAACTTTGTGGAGCCGGGAATAGTTTAACCCTAGCTAACAGGCGCTGCCTGGTGTGCAAAAACTCACAAATGCGGTTTTTATAGAAGGGAAATGAAAGAGAGAAATTAGACCAAAATAGCCAATAAACTACTAACGTCTGGGCTACAGCAAACAAGGCGCACAAATTTCAGAAAGAAACAGATCAAATAAGCAGGCATAATAACCCTTTAACCAGAAATTCCCAGCTCAGATGGGCAGAATCTAACCTCTCCTAGTAGGTTAAGACATACAAACTGATAAACTGTGTGTAGATTCTCAAATTTATTCTCGGACACAATATCTTATAGATATATTTGCAAAATATTATGCAAAGTGGTTTGGCTACACAAAAGTGGTGATAAACTGTCCTAGTGACATCCAGGTAGTCTCAAATACTGAAACCAAAGATGATTATATTGAAAAATAATTATGCAAACTGGACCCAAACAAGGTACAGGCAGGAGACAGAATTAATAATAATTAACTGAGAACACTTCAGCAAATACTTATAGCACCATTATATCTGTTATTCACTAAGTCATATGAATATTGGGAGATTCCTAAAAACTGGAGACATGCACTTGTTAAATTTGTTTTTAATAGAAATTGGAGTAGAACAAGCACATATATGATGGCATAGGTAATATTGGATAAGTTATTGTCAGAACTAGAAAAGTTGGGTCTTGAAACCATATATTAGCCTGCATATTTTGAAAATAGATCTATTAACATGTATAACATTATGTTCAATAACAATATAATAACAGCTAGGAATGAAAGATTGTGCTGCAATGCCATTTTTATAGATTTAACTTCAGTATTTGACAAGGTCATACACAAAACACTGATCAATAAATTAGAGCAACTAGATATTTATGTAATCTTGATAAGATGGATAGCTGCATAGCTTACAAACAGGGCATGGCAAATATACAACAACTGGAGAAGTAAGATTCCAGGTTACAGTTCTGTCCTAGGCCCATACTTATTTAGATTGCATATTTCAGATTTATCTTTTTCATCTGAGGTGTTCTACCTTTTGTATGCAGATGACTTGAAATTGGGTAAACTGACTACTTATGTTACAGATAGGATAGTTTGCAAAATAACTTGACTAAATTGACCATTTCGGTACAGGAGAAGAATTTGTTGATAAATACATCAAAAACTAAGCATGTGGGGGCGTGGCCAAGGATGAACACAGGATAGCAGCAGATTTCTTCAGCTCCACCAATTTCATTACACTGACAGGAATTAATTACTTAAAAAATTAATTTTTGAAGTAATTTTCTTTCTAAATATGTTTGCTTTATATAGTTCTTGAACTATATCTAAAAAAGAAAGGAAATTTTAACAATATTCCTGTCAGAAATCACATTGGAAATTTTCCTGTCAGTTTATCAGTCTGAAATGAGTTCCAGTAAGACAAATTCTCAAGACTCCAGCATCAAGAAAGAACTTCAGTCTCTGATAACTATAATCCAGCAACTTACTGCTAAGATGGATAAAATGGATACTAAAATTGATACCTTCATAGAAAAAACTACAAAACAAATAGACTTGTTACATATAGACCTGCAACAACAGAAGATCCAGATGACAGGCATAGAAGAAGCTGTGAATGACATGGAAAATAGAATCCAAGAAGAGGAAATCAACATTGAGTTTCTGCTGAAACAAAATACACATTTACAAACAAAGCTGGATGACCTGGAAAATAGATATCGGCGCAATAACATTAGGATTTTTGGACTGCCAGAAAATATTGAAGGTAACAATATTACTTCTTTTTTAACAACATGGCTCCCTAAAACTTTAGACTTACCAGAAGCATTCTCTTTTGGTATCAAAAGAGCACATAGATCTATAGCTAATACTAACTCTAACAAAAACTATCCTAGATCAGTTATAGTTAGATTTCTATCATCTTTGATAAAGAGATGGTTCTTAAATCTGCTTGGGCTAAAGCTCCTGTTAAGATTAATGAGACAACTGTGCGTTTTGACAATGACTATTCTTCCTTGGTAATAGCTAAAAGAACAGTTTTTCTGCCACTAATAAGGGAGCTTAAAAAAGCACAGTTTAAAACATACCTTCTGTTTCCTGCCAAGCTAAAAATCTTCCTTCCTGATGGTCCTAAAATTTTTGATGACTTAGACTCTGCTTTACTGTTTATCAAAAAAAATAAGATTTTGGATAAAATAGAGGAAATGGAATGGGCTAGTCCTTCATTAAAGAGACTGGCAACTTAAACTTCCTGGAAGACTTCAGAGAAGAAGAGACTAAAAAACAAATGATTTGTTCTATGTTTTTTTTTTCTTTTTTTTCTCTCATCATTTTACTTCATTATTAATCTTTTTAAATATAGTTCCTGCATTTCCAGAAAGCCACACATATTCTGAAAAAGATTTAATCAAAGTTATTCTCTGTGTGCAAAGAAATGTTTTGTTTCACAACCAGTCAAAATATCTGAGGAACTAATAAAAAGCTATTATTCAATTTGTTTCTGTTTCTGAAAAAGAGAAGTAAGGTCAGTAATTTGATACACTTTTTTTTTTCTTTTTTTTCTCCTTTTCTTCTTTTCTTTGTTTAAACAATGACATTCTATTTAGATTATGTAGTGGGTAAAGGGTGGGGGAGGGCAGGGAGAGAAGAGTAATGAAAATATGATAAATGGAATAATAACATATTTATTCCTTGTAAAAAGTTTATATGTTCTTCAAATGCTATTCCTAATTATACTTTCTTGATTATACTGCTTATGCTTGTTTGTAAATAATCTGTCATGCTTTAACTAATAATAATTAGAACTAAATAATAGTAAATAATATGTTTTATTTTTAACTCTATTAATATAAACAGTAAGTAATATTCCATTGTATATACTTCTTATAGCTTTCTCTTACATTTTTTTTTATTTCTGCTTTACACTTTTATTTTCTACTCTCTTTTTCTTTTCTTTATTCTTTCTCTTTATTTTTTTTTTCTCATATTAATATATAGAAATGCTTTTGATCATATAGACACAGTAAATAATAAGATTTGCATAAAAACTGAGTTGGGACAAAAATATTGAGTTTTATTACTTATTAATAACTTTGGGCTTAATTTCACTTACATAGAGGCTGTAATAACCTGTAAAATACATCACAAAGGTTTTGTCATGTTTAGATGCATTTACACTGCTAAATGAATGTTTGTCACTAGTTTTTAACAAGTTTCCCGCCAAAATGTTAAGGGAAACAATCTGGGATGTGGGCTACCTCATGAACAGTGTCCTTGAGTTGTTTTAAAAGCTTCAACTCTCAGAATTCTCACAGAGAAGCTGAAAGCAGTCAATTTGACCTTTCACCCAGATATCACACTGACACATCACAGATTCAGGAAGAACACTCTACCAGGAAGTAGAACTGATGCAAATGCGACTATGTGAAGGAAAATGAACTCTTTAACATTTAAATGTGAGTTATTTTATATAATTACTTAAACATCTATGTTATAATTCATAAAATATGTCAGTTATAATGATTTTAAATGATGCAGTTTCTTGTAGTAAGTAAATGTCTTATTTTAGAAGGCATAGAAAATGAAACATTTATTCAAGTGTTTTTGAAAATCTACTTGACTGCAGCATACTAATCTGTGTTAAAACTTATGTTCCAAACATATACATTACTATAACTCATTTAATTCATCTGATTGACAAGCATAAATAACTTTATAACTCTATTCTGGAAGAAATTGTCATGTGATATATTTTAAAGCAGTAGTATAGACATACAAAATACAGATGGTTTTTTTTTTTTTTTTTTTTTTTTACAGTAATGCAAGTGTTTCTGAGAATTTGCATAACTATGCAGTATGATTTATAACAATTTCTATAAATATAATATTTTATTCTATTGACAATAATGAGTATGAGTAAAATGCTCATATACAAGCAATTCAAGGTTTTTTTTTGGAAGCTGTTGACTGCATTTACATGACAGAAAATAGATGCATCTTAATATATGTAATGTCTGAACCATATTAGCCAAAGTTTTTGATTTAAATGAATGTTAGAACTTATTTTTACTTACTTTGAATAAATTAATATGTAAATATGCCTTCCTTTTTTTTTTTCTCTCTCTCTTTCTCTTCCTTTTTCACATCTTTTATTTCTCTCTCTCCTCTTGGTTCCTAATATCAAGATTATTTGAATGCTATTTGAATACAAGTGTATTATATTACATAGATGTATATAGTAGTATGAATAGTTTTTAAAAAAAAAATAAGTTTATTTTAGTTTATATGATGCTATTTTATCAAATGTGTAGTCTTGTCTTGCTAGATAATTGAATTGAAAGCTGTTAATTTAAGTTAAATATAACCAGTATTACATTGATAAGGTGGTAGCTGAGGTACTGCTGCTTAGGGTAGGGGTTAACTTGAGTGGTAAATACTACTCTAAGTTGGAGTTTTTAACTCCAGGCTGGATGCAAGGATTAATCCTTACATTATTTTCACTTGTTCATTGTTATATGTATATAGTTTTGACATCCACAATATATTTTGTACACTCATTGTCACTACAAACAAAATTGAATCCTATACAAAATCCCATAAGAGATTCAATAAATACAGCTATATTTAAAGGTACACCTAAAGGAGGAGATGTAACATTACTTATGTTGTTATTTGTTATTTTGATCATAAGATTCTTAAGTTTTAAAAATGCCAAATGACATCTTTAAAAGGAATTTCTTTAAACATTAATGGATTGAATAATCCGTGTAAAAGGGCAAGCCTAATAAGATACATTAATTTACATAAGGCCAACTTAGTCTTCCTGCAAGAAACCCATCTCTTGAAAAAAGATATTGATAAACTAGCCACAAACAAATATACAGTATTGGTTAGTTCAGAGCACACTCAGAAAAAAAGAGGAGTGGCTATTTTATGGAATAAAAGTATACCCATTCCTAAAACCATTAAGTCTTATCAGGATGACAAAGGAATGTTTTGTATGGTTACAATACAAATTAATGGGAAGACTTATGTATATTGGATACCTGGAATTGGTATTAATACAGTGAAACATCATCCTGATAAGATCATATCATTCTCTATAGGAGATATTATTTTAGCTGGTGACTTTAATTGTATACTACATGAAAGTGATACTACCACTATAGGAAAAAGAAGAATTACATCTAATGTAAAACATTTAAATGATTTTGCTAATTCTTATCATTTGAATGATATTAATAATCAGATAGATTCAAAATCATTACCGTACACCTTTTTTTCTAACAGATACAAAACTTATTCAAAAATAGATAGGGTCTTTATTTCTAACCAGATGGTAACAGATTTAATTAATTCCAAAATCATTTCATGTCCTATATCTGATCATAATTCAATTGTTTTTGAATTCATGATAAAAAATACTCATACCCCGGGATTCATGAACCTTGCGCCAGGTGCACGCATAGCGTAGGTGTTACAACGCCAAATATGGCCGCCGAGCGATTCAGGTACGATCCAATCCCATGTGCACTACCGGCGTGCGCCAGATCTGCGCTGCCTCTGGCGTAGGTATGCTAAACACCCCTTGTGCGGTATTGCACCATGCAAATGAAGGCATATAGCGATCCACGAAGTGGCGCAGGCGTAGCATGAGGCCACGGCAATGTAAATAAAAAAAAACAGTTTACATTTTCCCAAACATAACATAGGAGTAACGGAAGGCTGTCAACGTCAGGTATCACACTGTTGCCATATGCCAATTGCGAAAGATACAGAGAATGTCAAAAGAAAACATGCACAACATGTAAATAATAACATAAATGGTATGTCCACAGAAACTCACAGCAGAACCCCAGGACATGTCTGCGGAAGGTGCAAAACAATGAAATAATATGAAAATGTTATAAAACAGCAGTGTAATACACATCAGCCTCACAGCCACAATACACCATGGTATGCATGGAAAGCCACAATCGTGGTGCAAGGGTTGCCAAGGACTCGCGGCAGTGTTTGGCGTGGTAACTATGAATTAGTAGTCAATGTCATGCAAATGAGGCAGATAATACTGAATCGCAAAACCCCCGCCGGCGTAAGGCTGTACCAAATGGCACAGCAGTAATACACTGAGGAGTGGCTCAGAGGGAATACATGTCACCTGCAGAGGGGTGTGCCACTGTAGGAGGAAGCACATTGGAGCTCAGCAAACCTGGGCTGTACATTGCACATCACAGCTGCAGGACCGCGTGGGGAAATAGTTGAGCTGAGAGCACACAATGCGCGCAGAGGTGCATGTGCACGAGGATGACTACGTTCCCTTAACCCAGTCATGTGACGCTCACCCCGCAAATAACATCAGAAACAGGAAGGTGATGTTGAGAATATGAGGAAATGCGGAAGCAGTGTAATTGGAGTAGTAATGAGCAATCAACACTAATCAACCCACGAAGGCCAATCGGCGACAGCTGACAACTCTGCATGCAGAAACCTGCAAAACAGGATAGGGGAGGCATATGAATGCAAAGAAAGTAGGGGAGGTAGCAGATTGCAAAGAGTGAAGACCTGACACAGCAGAGCCAAGTAGACAGGCAACATAACAGCGGCGGCACACAAAACACACGATATGCCATGTCCCAGAAACTACACATGACAGGGCTCTGCAGGATGCATGCCAGGAAATAGTAGGTGCAACGTGCAGAAACAGTAAGGGAAGGTCGAAAGGTAATCCATTGCAGGCAAGAGTAATGCAACACCAAAGGCAACAGCGTTGCAGTGCCAATGGTAAAACACGGAAGATAATCCCCAGATACGGCTGCACAGACACACCCTATGACATCACTGGGTGTACAGCACAACAGTATAAAGTGTGAATGCACACAACACACAGCCATGTATTCCCAAACGCCGCAACATAGGTGTAAACACACGGGGAACTTTTAAAATGTATATGTTGGGTGCTGCCGTGGCCATGATCCATCAGCATGTGTTAGAGACAGAAGGAGTTGTGGAGGAGGGTGCCAACAACTACCGTAGGCCTCAGAGGAGAAGGAGAGTGTTCAGACCAAGGGTAACCTACCAGGGGCTAGAAGACCTGGAGATAGTAGAGCGTTACAGGGTGGATAGGGACACATTACAGCAAATAGTGGAGCTGTGCCGGCCACGCCTGAGAACAAGAAACAACAGAGGGGAGCTCATCCCAGTGGACACAAAGGTATGTGTAAGCTTGCGAATACTGGCCACGGGTACCTTTCAAAGGCCAACTGGGGATATAATGGGCATCTCACAGGCATCAGCATCCAGGGTACTACACCAGTTTCTGGATGCCATGTTACCAAATGCCAATGAGCATGTATACTTCCCCAGATCTCAGGAGGAGTTGGCTAGCAGTATGTGCCACTTCCACCGTGTGGCACAATACCCGGAGGTACTGGGTGCGATAGACTGTACACACATACAAATCAAGTCACCACCTGGGGAGCAGGGTAGACGCTACATAAACCACAAGGGATTCCCCTCCAGCAATTGCCAGGTCGTGTGCAATGCGCAGGGCATTATCATGGATGTGTGTGCTGGCAGCCCTGGAAGCTACCACGACTCCCATATCTGGCATGCCTCACAGCTGTACCAGGTATTCGCCAGGGGGGACATCCCACAAGGCCACCTTGTGGGGGATGCTGGCTATGCACTGGAGCCGTGGATGATGACTCCCATCAGAAATGCACTCACACACATGCAAGAACGCCATAATGAGGCACACGCACAAACCAGAATAATCATAGAGCGTGTGTTTGGATACATCCGGTGGAGCCCTGCAGTACTCTCCAGGCACATGTGCCCACATATTCATAGCATGTGCCATGCTACATAATATGATCCTGTGGAAGCAGCTGCCACAGGGACATAATGGTGAAGGGCCACAAAGCCCACCACAACTGCCAAGGCCAGTCCAGGCACAGAGGGTTCAGGACCATGAACACACTGTGCCAGCCCCAGTAAGCAGACGGAGGCGTACCCAATATGCCTATGCCCTGGCAAAGAGGGAACGTATAGCACATACTCTGACAGCGTAGGCCCCATGGACTGACACCTCCCTACCTGCACACACAGTGAAATGGACGTCACACAAACATGACCACCCATGAAGTGTACCATATGGGTGGCCCCATGTGTGACTCCAACATAGGCAGCACCCAAACACTGTACACCCAACAGCCAGCGGAGCATGGAACGCCAACACCTGAACCGTACGCGGGTCCTACAGCAGACGGCGTTGCTGTATGCTGCCACGTTCGCCGCAAGGTGTATACATATAAACATGTATATATGTGCATATATAGATATGTAGATAGATATAATTACATATATAGAAATATATGTACACATATACATATAAGTACTACAGGTAAGACAGGGAATCAGAGGGATGTAAGGTGACAGAGATGTAACACGCGATATCTGTACATAGTATACATAGTGAAACGACAACCTGAGCATCCGGGAGGTTTAACAGAAGAGGATACCGCCACCCATGGAAAGGTCAACATACCGAAATGCATAACCGCGAGTCGGAATGATCGCCAGGCCACAGTACAGTAACAGTACATGCGCGGGTAATACTATGATGATATGAGGGGGGAGGTAGACACTGCCACCAGTGATGCGGCCCATGCAGGTACTGTGTGCAACCGTCCCCGTGACTGCCGTAGTATGTGTATGTGTGCGGTGAGGGTGCCGTCTGTGTCGCTGTGCGAGTGAAATGTGTGTGCCTCTGTAATATGTGTATGTTGGTGCCATGTTAGAGGCAGAGTGGAATAATATGTGTAGGCATACAGTACATTAGCCACAGGCATATGTACACCAGTAGTCCCAAAGTAGTAGTGAGAGCCCCACCCTGGCAAGGTGTGGCGTGATAACGATGCAAAGTGACAATGTCCCAGAATGTAGCACAGGAATATACCCCACAGGAAATGGAAAGGACGTATGTACTAATCATGACCGTATATATGACACCGATATGCTAATTGCAAAATGATACGTCGGCAAAGTCACACAGCAATAGGTATGTACCGCGGAAATACGTATGTGCTACCTGGTACTGACCGTGGCCACGTATCAGCCCGTAAACACCGCTGTGTGTTCTACAAGTGTCAAACAAGCAATCCCCACCTGAATAGGTGGCAACCACTGGCAAACAGGCCATCCCAAGTACAGGACCACAATGACTGTAAATATCTGGGACAGAATGACAAGGGATAGTTGTCACGTACAAACAACCGCAGATATACCACAGATGTGACGGAGGAATACATGCAGGAAGCACACACGCAGGCGATACCAACACCACATGACAACAACACAACCTACACTCCCAGACCAACAGACAATTAACTGTCAATGCCCCAGGCAGGGATGGAGCACACAGACAACCATACCGTGTATGTAGAGATGCAAGGCCCACAACCCGTATCCATCACCTACAACCTCCGATATTCCCCATCGTACATATTAAAGGGATACAAGTCGTAATAGCAGCACAAACATACAGGCAGTCAATGACATCTGCATAACTGCAACATCTCGCGTGGGAGACACAATCAACAGTGGATGCATACTTGCATGCGTTGTTTAAAGGAATACAACAGCTATGTTACACATCCGAATGCAAAACGCCATCAACAGACGCCGTCAGGACAGGGGCACCCACATGTCGAACCTAATACCATACCCAACACACACAATCCACGGCTAACACCACTGCGAAATGTACCTGTCGCCACACATAGCGGCTGCAGTTACACATAACATAACACAATACAGACCATCTCCATGAAGGTAGGGCAAATAGCCAACGCCCAGGTGAGGAATCCAACCATACCCCAGTTATGATGCGTAATGTCCGAATGGAGTAGATGCACAGGTGATATGCACACAATTACACATTGAGGAACAGCAATTGGTGGGATGAACCCACATGTTGCAGGTATCGACGGATATAAGGATGACTCCCAGGATATTCAAACCGTATGCTCATACCGAACCAGCAGTGTACAACGGAAAGAGTAATAAATAGGAATACCGATACACGGAACGAAAAACGGAACGAAACACCGACAAGGTATGTAGAACACACGATATGTACGGGTGTGTAATGCATGATGTGTAAGACGAAGCTGTACTGTATGGGAATGGTGTTTGTAAGTAATGATACTTGTCCATAATGCAGAGAGTGGTGAAAGGTGGTTATGTAGTGCTATCCTGCTGAGCATACCAACGACTGTGGACACCGTGTGCACAGCAGTGGGACATCATGTACACAGCCGGGACACCACAAGGGCTGCCACAGGGGGGCATAAGAGAGAACAATGCCAGACCACACGCCGATGCTGGCAGTGGATGTCCAACAAGGAAGTGCCATAGCAGGGGATAGGACATGTATGTATACTGTCACAGCACACATGTGTATGGGCATATACCGTCAATGTCATACGTAATATGCGCCCGACGTGCACGTATGCCTTGCAGTAGGGGATACTATGTCAACTATGTGTAATGTAAAGCTGTCATGGTGGATATGACAGACATCATACACAGTATCACAGGCATATCATGCATAATGGAGGTATTGCCTATTGGTATGTACAATAACAGGATACATATGGCCTGTAGGTATGGGACAGAGTAGTAGCATCATAGCCATCCGAAATGGAAGGAACACTAAGTAACCATGCCCAAACGATCTGTAGCAGGTGCAATGTGGGCAACAATGAAGTCTGGCAGGTCCATGTGTAAACACATGTGCAGTGTACACAGTAGTGTCACCTCCCCATGGTAGTGTCCAGTGAACAGCAGAGGCGGGTGTCAACTGCATGTTTACACAGTACTGCTGCTGTGGTGGTACCATGACTACATGTCACTCAAACAGCAAGGGAGCTATCACATGAACAGTGCCACTGTGTGTCCCTGTGGGATGTGCACAGGACCTATGTTCCACAGCATGGTGTGTGTTGTGTCTGCGGAAGTAACACAGAAGCCCAGCCCATGCAGTGTGGCATGTGTGCACATATCCATGAGCGGTTCGTTCACACTGCCCACTGCAATTGTCATGTATGAGGAGTATATGCATCAGTAATGCGGAGGACATGGTCCGTGTCAGAGCAGAAGACACCCCTGTGTATGTGGTATGCAGATGTGTACAGATGTGTTTTCTGTCTGTCAGCCGCATATGTAAACTGTCCGAGCCTGGTACACATCGTGGCATGACAATGCTGTGCCATGTAAAGTTGTAGCCGTTGTGGAAGGTACACCATGAATGTGGTATTGTACCCTTGACCGTGTGTAGATGTGTGTATGCCACAGGTACAATGGCTACCTATGTACCAGCATCACACACAGTACAGATAGGTGTGGCCCTGCAGAAGTGTATCCATGCCACAGTGGAATACGGTAACCACAGGACCGTGTGGGGCATTTGTGTGTACAGCAACCATGTACAATGTGATATGCATGTACGGGGCCAGTATCCATGTGATAGTCAGTGGATGAATGTTGTTATGCAAAGGTGATGTGCATGCACCATGTGTCATGCATCCTGATGCCATGACACCCACATGATGTATCTGCCACACTGACACCCGTATGGTCGTTATCGGTATGAGCTGGTGGAGCTATAATGGCACCAGGTATGTAGATGTGGGATATCTAGGCATGGACAGTACTCTGTGACAGCATGTTGTGTATGTAAGCAAATAGTGAACATGAGGGGCCCCATGACTGAGGACTGTGTAATGCCATATGTACCTGACATGTAGTAGGTAGTATGATATGCTTGCACCACTGTGTGTCCTTCCAGGAGTCACATAGCCTAACATCCTGAGACACAGGGTATGATGTGCAGGTGGATGTGTACGTTGCCAATACCAGAACGTGGAATGGTGCTGAAGGGCAATGTGAGGACAACATCTGATTTGTTGCCCTCTGTACCACCCCAACCACCCATGCAATGGTATGACAGGTGGCCAGCATGTGTATGTGGTGTGCTGTGGCACACAGAAGCCCAACAAGGGTGCCAGTAAAGGCATGGAGGCCATCAATGTGTGCGTGAAGCACGTTCGTGAGGATGTGCCCCAGTGCCATACAGAACGGTCCAGTCATGGGTGTACGAATGCAGTCCCACATGTGCAATGCAGTGCCACCCATGTGTAGTGCGATAGATGTGGCTGTGCGGTGTTCAAGGTACACAATGTCTGACAACAGGCTAGCAGTGAATATAGTGGGCTGGTGTGGAGACACATACTAAACAGGTTGGCGGGACATAACAGCTAGGGAGATCGGAAGGTGACATCGGGCCAGTGTCCCAGGACATAACGTGTGCATGTCAGTACCATGTATGTGTCCACAGGGACACTATGATGTCCATGTATGGATTGCAACCCTGTAGTGAGTGAGAGTGTGTATTGTTGGTAAGTACACCATCACCTGGCACGTTGCCAACATTATCTCGGTCTGCAATGCCTGGGTGACTATTGTATGTGACATTGAATGTGGATATAGCCAAACAACACAGACATACCACCACACTGCCTGAGGCCCCACACTGCAATGTGCAGCAGTCATGTGTAGGTAGCTAGCCTTGGAGCATGTGATGGACCACGAGGACCCACCATGGCTGACAAGTGATGCACCCCATACATGTGAATATACACCACCGTGCAACAGCCTGCACATGTGCCCATACATCAGATGTGCATGGAACATGACCACCACCGTGGCGTCTGTGAAAAGGTCAGTACCGCCATGTCTCTGTGTGGAATAGCATGGTCCCTACCATTGTGTACATGCTACGGAAGTGCACTGTGGTATGTGTCAGCATAGTTATGTACACTGTCCATCTGCCGGGGTGTCATGCCATTAACAACTGCTGTCAGCAGACGTCAGTAGTACTGGCTGTAGTACACATGTTCCATGTATGCTGCGATGGGTGTGTGTCCAGGGTGTGGCTAGCAGGGCCGTGAAGCATATGTGTTCATCCACCAAAGGGGGGATAACCCCAGGTTTAACACACCAGACACATGGAGGTATTGTGCATGCTGAGGGTAGTGTAGGTATGGTATGTGTTGTGTAATGTGTCACCCAGCTGGGTGGAGTGCATGCCTCAAGCATGTGTAGGTACATGGGTGTCCATTCTAGGGAAGTGTGGGTTGCTGTCAGCACATGGCAGTATCAGCTGTCTGAGGCCCAATGTACAGTATAACAACACAGACAGGATGTAACCTGTGGTGTACAATGTAAACTCTGTTGCGTGTTACAATGTGTCTAGCGGTCACAAACATGGGTATCTGCACATTGAGCACCTATGATGCATTGTGTTTGGCAAATATTCAGGATGTGTGCAAAACACTGTGTGATGTGGGATCCTTTCACCTGTGTGTGTTGCAGTCCAGGTATGTGCCTGGGAGGTACGATCCATGTACAATCTGTACTTGCAGGCGTGCTGTGCAGAGCATGGAGGCAGGTCCCAGTCACTGCAGATAAATGTGAGTGGTGCACTAGTGTGTGTGCCTTGCTTGTGTGCAGCACAGTGGGAGGTGCAAGCATTGTCCCACATGACCCCATGCCGTGCCTGCCTGTTACAGCCCTGCTGGAGACAGTCATGTGACACCACCACAGAGGCAGTATAGCATGTGAAGATGTACATGTGTGCTCCACACCCCAGGCAGATGGCCGCAGGTCATGTGTGCCACAGCAGTGTGGTCGACCAGGACTGTCATAGTGGTCAGATACCACATGCCTGTATAAGTACAGTATGAGCATAGGCAACAGTTGCAGTGACACAGTAGGTGAATGTACAGTGTCCCTGTGTTCAGACCACTGCCTACTGTACACTTGGCTAGACACACACCCAGAGTGTGAATATACCGGTGAGCCATCACATGTCCCAGTACACGTAGCCTGTGTAATGCCATCACAGGGCGGTCACAATAACACGTTGTATGAGAGATATGTTGTACCAGGTGATGTGTCATGTGCATATGTTGAGTTGCACAGCTGTTCACGTCCGCAACATATCAGTGCATGATGCCTAGTGTAACATGATGTGTGGAACTGCACTGTGATCCACAACAGGGTCATCTGAGACAGGTGTGTTGTGAATGGTGTAACCCATGGTTCCACGGGATATACACTGGTGCTGTTGGCTGCCATGCTGGGGCCACCAGTGGTGCCTACAGTGGTCATACAGACATACTGCACACATTGTTCTGGCAGGAATGTCCATTGTTGTAGATGATGTGTTACTACGTGAAGGTAGGTGTGTGTTGTGAATGTTACCCATCCAGATGTGACAATCAGGTGCAGTCATGGTTGTCGACAGCATCACACCCATCCACAGCTGTCAGCACCCTGTCCCCAGAATGGGTGTCAGCCGCCCTCGTACTGTGTGACCTATGTGCAGATGGCAGAACACCTACTACTGGCTGGCTAACAGTGTCATCTAGGAAGGCTATGTGATGGCTGGAATACGCTGTTATAATGTATAATGATGGTATCCCTTATGAAGTACATGGAATCACATACAGTAAGCCATGGCTGGCATGTAAACCATGTACAACAATGACTGTGTGACAGACACAAACAATGCGGAGCCATGTTGAACATGCACCCATGAGAACACCAAATGAGGTATGTTGCACATATCGATGTACAACTGTCAGCTATGGGCACAGCATGGATGCAGACGCATATCCCCCACAGGCAGTACCACGCCATGTAGGTAGGGGGGCATTGCACGACTACATGTGACAGTTGCTGTACCGCCACATGTACTGCATATCCATCATATAGGGTAGCAGTGGTGCGTGACTGTTGGACATGCCTGTACATATGACCATGTCCCACAGGTTATGTGTGCTGTGTACAACACCTGTTGTACCATCATCAAGCTGTGAAGTGTATGGCTGCCAGTGTACCTGTGTGACATGTTGTGCAATGGGTGCAAAGGTACGCAGTAGTGCATTGCATGCCCACATGTCCCACACAGGTGCATAGCCTGAACATACAATACAAAGAGGGTGTTGGATCATAGCAACCCACAAGAGGAGATGGGTACGGGTGGCAACCCACTACCACCTGTCCGGGTAAGGTCTGCATGTCCATGACACATTAGCACCTGAGAAGTTAGCAGTACAGCTGTACAGGGCGGCATGCATATTTGATCACTAATACCCCTGTGTGTTCCACCACTGGCCTGTTGATAGACAGACACCAACACAATGTGCAGCATTGACATGTGCACAGCACATCACCGCTGGCTACTGTAGAACAGGTTTACCGTGTAGACATGTGCACAGAACATCTGCGCCAGCCACACTCAAACACGTTATGTGTTGAACCCCACCATCATTGTAGCCCATGCCACAGACAGATGTTCATGCATCTGTGTATGTACGGCTGGGAATGTCCCTGGCCTAGCAGTATAGCTGTGTCACTGTTGCGAACAACATACTGAATGGGCTGGGTGTGTGAGGTGTGCGTCATACGTGTATGTTCCGATGGATGATACCAATAGTGCCCCCGCTATGTGAACATCCCTGTCCCTATACATGGATACCTATGCTGTGCCCAACACCACGGTCCCTGTGGGAGGGATGGTGCTGTGTGGTGCACCAGCTGACATGGCGGTGGCAGCAGGCACTGGATGTAGACATATGTGGTACCCATGTCAGGCCAGGCTACCATCCATGTGCATGGGATATCAGTGTGTGGGCACATACAGCACTGTGTTGAACAATATCACAGCACATAGCACCTGTCAGGGGTAATGTGTATGCATGGATGTGCGATACCAGCATGCACCATACACACCCCCACCAAGCAGCATGCTGCCTACCTTGCAGAAGGCCATTGTCCACACCATGATGATAGACATGTGTAATGTCCATATACACATAGCAATGACATATGGAATGGACAGCCACCCTCCCAATATCAGTACCCCCCAGGTGGGACACATCCCTGTGCCATGTATGTGACATACCCTGTCATACCATGCAGCCCTGTCCAGCAAGGCTGCACGTGCTATCACAGTCATACATGGTGCGATGGCCAAATGGCACTTGCACTATCAACCGTCCAGAGCAGTAATGTGGCACTAATGCACCTTGTGGTGTCACAGGTGCTGTGTGTTGGCGTGTACAATGTGTGCACGCACATGCTATGTATGACCATCCCTGCTAATGTCATATGATTACACAATGTCCCATGTGTATCACATGTGCAATACAGTTGAGCCGTGGCAGGTTGTCCAACACCTTACAGTGCTGTGTAGATGTACATGGCACAACACATGCATGTACAGGTGTCCACGTGTATGTGTGCAGTGCCACCGCTGACGTTCATAATGGCTGCATCCGTGGTGCCTAGTGACATATACACAGCATCCAGGTGAACAGTAGAACTGTGTGCACATTGGGACATGTGCCAACTGGTATGAACACAGGTGAAGGCAGGTACACATGTCCACAGCAGGTTACCATCAACATGGTGTGAAGTGTGATGAGTTGACACACAGATATGATATGATACCCACTGCTTAACGGTGTTACAGCAACATGTCAGCTGTGTCAGTGCCATAATGCATCGCAGAGATTACTGTGCAGATGTCGTACATGTCATAGCAATTTATGTCCAGCGGTATGCCAGTACATCAGTGTAAATGTGACCTGTCACCATCATTATGTCTTACAGATAATGCCACGTTCCCGGCTGCCAGCCTTCAGCCGCCAGGAGGATGACGTAATCATACCATTGCTCCATGACAACTATGACCTGCTATTCAGCCATGTTCCACAGCAAGCGCAGCAGCGGGATGACCTGTGGCAGGATATGCGCAGGAGGGTGAATGACATGGGTGGCAACAACCGCACCTACCAGCAGATACGCCTACACTGCACAGACCTAATACGGCACGCGAAACAGTGTGCTGCCGCAATCGAGGAGAACAAGGTGGAACAGGTGGTGGGCCACCAACCCAGCACCCACTCACACACACGGAGGAGCTCCTGGCCAGTCTGGGGACACCCAGGGAACATCATGCAGAAACACTCGCTGCCATCATGGAGGTGGGTGTCTCCCAACCAACGAGCCTGGAGCTGCCTGGTAAATCAGTCTTGCATATGTGTATGATAACTGACGTAGGTGTGGGTGTCACAGTACACCACATAATGTACCAACACATGCCAGGTATATGGCCACACAAGCCGTATACTACAGTATGCTACATTGTGTTTGCAGACATGTGCATAACACATTCTACCACACAGGTACATAATGTGACATGCACAGTGCTTACTGTGGCTACAGTCATGGATAATGTGTATACTGTTGTGTCGCCCCTATACAGGTACCTCTGGCGTGTCACACAGCTATGGGTCAGTCGCAGGTGAGACTGTTGTTAGTAACAGGCATGTTACAGTGTATAGATATTCGCCATGTGGCCAGTTATGACATGCACACCTGGGTTCTGCTCCAGTCACGGTATACAGGTTGCACCACCTGACACACACGCCACCCATGTACAGTAGATACAACCGTTAGTATACACTGGCATGAAACCACATAACCCGTCGGTGTGATATGTGCAGTCAGCTATGCATACAATGGTGGAGGTGTTCTACAATGGCTGCATATGTAGTCTGCATTGGAATGCCATTTGTGGTACGCACACAGTACCACATAGTGAGCTGTGATCTGGCAAGCACACAGGTGATACCAATGTGACATATGCCCCTGCATTGTGTGCACACGTTGTGACATGGCACATGACATGTCCCATGCACGTGGTGTTCTGTCTGCAATATTGTCACACCATGACATGACCTACGCCTGACATAGCAGACATCCACACTGTCTGCATAGCCCTCGGGATTGTGACACCTCAGACTAGTATGGGTGTATGTCACATGGGCCACCACAGGGATGGGTACACGATGCCCATCACACACAATTGTCCATGACCCAGTCAAACATGGCCATGGGTGATATCTACAGGCATGTTGCCACACAGTACATCTGGAGTTGATAGACACCATTGCACATTGTCCACACATAGTGCGATCATAGCTGTAGTGGACCACCTGTACATTTGATGTGGTACACCAGACAACCGGAATGCCTGTCTGCAGCCACTGGAGGTGCCACCAATGTCTACCATATACGTGCTGTGGAACAGCATGACTGTGTTGCAGACATGGCAATGCAATGCGTCCATGTTATGCATCGCACAGAAACATACCTGTGTCTTGCTGCCATGCAGTGGCACAGTGCCTGTACTCCCCATTGTATAGTTATGTACACGGCTCACACCAACCACACCTGCACAGACATCTTTGTTACACATGCATTCTATCTGTAGCCTGTACACATAACACTGCACTGGGACGTCCAGTATGATGCAGTGCATGTGGTGGGACACCATTGTCACATGTCCACATGTTATCGCACATGTTGGCGGAGTACATGTCAAAGTGATGCCAGCCATGTGTACTGTTAACCTTCCTGAGGCCACACGGTGTATCACGGTGATGCATGCAAACTACCATGAATGTGTGTACTGCATGCCTACTGAAATGACACCTGCTTGATGTAGTGTGCACCCCAGGGCAGTATGCATACTACCACTATTAATGTCTGGCCTGCATTCACTGAGCTGTGGTGTGGGAATGCTGCATGCCATCTGCAATATCACATGAATGATGTGTCTGCGTGTGTGTGTCTGCGTGTGTGTGTCTGTGTGTGTGTGTCTGTGTGTGTGTGTCTGTGTGTGTGTCTGCATGTGTGTGTCTGTGTGTGTGTCTGCATGTGTGTGTGTTTGTCTGCGTGTGTGTCTGCGTGTGTGTAATGTATCTTACAGTATGTCTTTGTATTCACAGGTGGTGTAGGTGCATTCCCCTCCTGTGGTCCATCTGATGCTAGTGTCCCCACAGATACTAGCGGTGATGACCAAATGCATGAGGCACAGGCAGGGTTGTCAGGGGCAGAAGCTGTGTCATTGGTTACCATCCCACCTATGTCCCCTTCATCTCCGCACACGGTTCTGATGCCGACACATACCACATCACCGTTGCCCATAGAGGAAGGACAGTCAGCGTCTGTTGGCATTAAGCAGGAATGTGTGGTGGCTACAGAAGGTGCGGGTACACACCATGTTGCCAGTGTAATGACTGGTGATGTGACACACAGGCATGTGGCTGTTTCTGCTCGTAGGAGGACCTATGGCAGACATGCACCTGCTGTACAGGGTGCAGCAGCTGGTATCACCAGACGCATGTTCCAGACTGTAATGGCGGCACAGGCACGTGCTGAACGGCAGAACCAGGAAGGGCAGAGGCTGCAGAGGGCCGCAATCCGTTCCCTAAATGAGAACATCCAGTCATTGGCGAATGCTCAACAGCAGATTGCTAATGTTCTGGATAGGCAATTAGGTGAGATGGTTGGAATCCTCGACTGAGGCATGTCAATCCGTGAGCGTGAGCAGTCTGTGCTGGAACACCTGGTAGGGGTGAGGAGTAGGACATGTGGCCGTAGGCCAGCAACACCACCTAGTGTAGGTCGACATGTGCGTGCCACCTCTCATGCCCACTCACACAGTGCCGGTAGCAGCAGCAGTGCAGCTGGTGCTACACCAACCACACCAGGACACAGCAGGCCATGTGGACATGGCCCTGGCCGGTCCCAGCATGGACACGGTTCCAGCGGACATGTGTCATCGGAGAGTGGCCACTCCATACCTCTACCCGGTAGTGCCCGTGCGACCCCAGGCAGGCACGGGTCACGTGTCCGCAGACGGACACAGTGAGCCATACAACCTGCACTGTACAGTCTGGGGCTGCCAAGTATACCCCGTGTAGGCATCACAGATGGCTGAACTGTGTACACACATACCCACACACAGCAGACACAACTGTAGGGCTCCACCACATCCACATGCATTCTGCACAGTCATGCCCAGTAAATGCACCGGACCTTACACATACACATGATGTCATCCATTGGTACAGTCTATGCCCCTGGCACACATCACCCTGTGCATATGATGAAGCCTCTGCCGCATCACTGTCATCCACACCATCGGTGCACGGTTATGCAAATATATTCTGATGCACAGGGTGGACAAGATAGTGAGAGGTGTATGTGATACCTGTGTCCGCATAGTGTGTGATGTGTATGTTGCAGTGGTTGTGTATGACAAGTGACAGGTGCGTATGTGATGTGGGTTGTGTACTGTCATCATGCAGCAGACATACCATGTAGTGCAGGTGCAGCATACATTGAGCTGTGTACATGGTATGTGTGACGGTTACATGTGTAGCACCATGTTGGTTCTGTTAACCTGTATGCCTCATATGGTGTACTTGCATGTGCCTACTGGGAGCAATGTTATCAGTCCCCCACGTGTAGTTGTGGGTTACCCACAGGCACATCTGGCAATATCAGCATACCACAGGTACCAGCAACCTGCCTGGACACCTACATAGGTACATAGGTGCATAGGTACATACCAGGCTATGTGCCCTACGGCATGTGTAAGCCTAGCCAGAGTGTGTGTAGCTTTCACCACCCCTTAGGATGAGGATACTATATCCATTGGTCTGCGGTCCCTCTGTCCAGCAGTGACACAGAGATGATGCCTGGGGCATACCTACAATCTCCCATCCACACGTCAGGATTACTCTTGGACAGAGTCAGTGAGGGGCTCTGCTTCCCAAGGGCTGGGAATCTGTTCCATGGTGTAGGGAGTCTCTGGGCGATGAACCTGTCCCTCCAGCACGTCCTATTTATGTCCGTGTTGAGGTTTCTGTCAGTTGCTCCCGTGCCCGTGGTTGTTTGGATCCTAGGAGGTGGAACATGTCCATGACACCCAGGTCAGACATGGCCGTGTATGTCAGGCACAGATCACCTCGGAGCAGACGGTATGAGAAGGTATACAGCCGGAGTCCCCTCAGTCGGGCAGCGTGTGACATATGTTTCAGCACCTTTATCCCTGTGTTGTGGAACGTTTGAGGTCCTTCCGAGTGCTGCAGGTGTCAGGTTAGGTACATTCCAAATGTGGCATTGTACCCAATCATTGGTCTGATGCATGAAGAGTACAGGGGTACAATGACCTCCCCTGATGTGGATGTGAATCCCTTCATGACCAGGTGGGCACAGTGGAATGTCTTCCCAACCACATTGGCAATGTGAGTGTCAAGAGAGGTTACCGACAGGTTTGGTACCCATGTCCCTGATCACGTCCACCATGTTTAATGGATTACCACCTATGTGGTAATTTGGGGTGAACATGTCTTTCCCAAAGGGTAGGTCTATACCTTCCCTGGCATGTAGCTTCAGGCCATGGCTCTGGCACCAGTTATCCATTTCTATGAGACCTCAGGTGGATGTCCGTGTCTGATGGGGTGTTGAGTATGGTGGCCGGTTTGCAGTCATCTGCATACCTTGTCTGCCACAATCCCCCTATGTTTGCATGCACATCGGAAAGTTGAATGCTGAACAGGAGGGGGCCCAGAACTGAGCCCTGTGGGCCACCACTCGGGACCAGCTTGGAGTCTGACATGGCACCAGGAACACTAACCCTGTGGGTTTTGACCTCCATCCGGTTGGCAAACCATCATGTGACATATGTCTCTACATCTACGCTGGTGAGCCTTTCTATGATGCCCGCGTGGAGTGTGGTTCGAACGCTGTCGCCAAGTCACGGTAGTCTGTGAAAACCGACATACCCCCATCAATGGCCTTAGTGACTCCTCCAAACAGGTCGACCAGGTTCGGGAGGCAGGATCTGCCCTTGACTAAGCCGATGTGGGTATGTTCCAGTATTTGTCATTCCCCAATGTCTTTATTTATGGGCTCCATTATGGACCCCTCCATAGCTTTGCAGACAAGGCTTGTCAAGCTTATAGGGCAGGGATGTACAGAGTCCATAGGAGCACTACCTTGGTGGAGTGGGACCACAGTTGCCGTATGCCATCCATCGGGTACGTAGCCTGTAGTAAGGCTAAGATTAAACAGCAGCCTTATGTGCGGGGTGAGGGCCTCATTGAGGTTGTGTAGCACACAGCCGGGGACACCATCTGGTCCCATTGATGCTGTGTTCACTGCTTTACAGATATCAGCTCTCACCTGGGCATTCGAGATGTTTGGGAGGCTAGACTCTATTGGGATAGCTACGTCCCCTCTTGGGGGGGTGGGGTGGATGTATGCACGGAACCTGTCTGCCAGTTTGTTGGCAATGTCTGTGGGTTTAGTGATCATTGTACCATTCTGGACTAATTCCGAGCATAACTGTGTGCTTCCACCCATGTTCCTACCATAGCTAAGGAAGGCCTTATGGTTGTCTTATGTGTCCTTTGCAAGTCCAGTCCCACAGGCGGCCTTGATTGTATGAGTGATCATATGTTAACGCCAGTATTAATCAGTGATGCCTTGCCTGGTAGTGATATTGCTCTGTCATGTAGTAGCTTTCACCTCTTGTTGTACTGTTTGTTAATGGCTGGGGTCCACCAGACCATGTGCCTGCCTTTGGTGGATAAGGTCCTGATGTTATCAGGGATCGCTTGATCCAGACATTCCTGGGGGTGCTCATAGAAGGGATTTGTAAGGGTTTCAGCAGTGTGGCCTGTGTTTACCACTGGCATGGAGGCCTTGTAGGGTACCACACCAGTCGTATGATGTGTGGGGTTCGCGTTGGAGAGGTCTTCACTGTAGTCTCCCTTGCCGGTGTTGGGTGCAGGATGCGGATCTCCAGTGAGTTCACTATATGGTCTGACCTCACCGTTGAGGGATGTACATCCTGTGTGGAGCATGTCGTCCCCATGTGTGATGATCAGGACTAGTATAGTTCCTCCCCTTGTGGGTATGGTGCATGGTTGTTCCACAGCATTCGGGTGTATGAACACCTGGAACCTTTGGTGTAGGGTGTTGTGTCCTGGGTAATGTTCCCGGTCTATGTATGGGTGGTTGATGTCACCCAATATGATGGTGTTGTGAGAGCATTCATACTCCCCAGTGTCTTCAGGAAGGCTGTGCGGGTATCCTGGGTTTGGGAGGGTGGTCTGTAGCATGCAACAAACTGTAGGGCAGTCCTACCCATGGTTAATTGCACCTGGATGGTCCCTGCTGCTACGTGCATTTCTGCCAACCTGGAGGTGTGGGTATCCTTCATGGAAATGGAGACTCCCCCTCCTTCTGTGTTCGGTCCGGGTTATGGTCCTGAACGCATGATATGAGGTATGACCTGATAGTGCTGGGGTGCTCTCAGGAGCCCTGAACAATGTTTCAGTCACAGCACTGACATTGATGTCCTCCATACTGGGGAGGGCATTTGAGGGCGTGCAGCTTGGGCATAGACTACTGGCACTGAGCAGTATTACCCTGTCTTTTCTCCAGGTTTGTAGTCTAGGGTGGTAGGTTTATCATTCCAGCCTTGCCTGCAGTGGGCACTGTGGGGGTGGCAGGTGCCTTAGCCAAACTCTTGAAGACCAGGGGCGACAGGTGCGAGCCATCCCTTGCGAAGGGGCGTGGCGTGCCAAGCATGTCATCCCAGGCAAGAGGAATTTGGATCCCCTCAGACTGACACCGGTAACCAGGCACATTATCAAGGGTGATCACTTGGAGCCAGTATAGTGGCATCATACTTGATGAGGGTGGGATACTGCCCAGGGTCAGGGACATGCTGGCCTGGGCTACACAATCTGAGAGCCCCTCTGTCTCCTTTCATGTATCCCAGGGTGGTATGTCTCCGGTCGTTGACACCAGCATGGACAATGACCGTGTCATACTTGTACATGCTGCAGAGTGACCTGAGTGCGTGTGTTATGTGGCGGATTCCAGTGCCCAACAGGCAGCCTACTGTGATCATTCCCTTGTTCAGTCTGGTGGGTGGGACGTCGGTGTGTCTGACTGTGGCGTCACCCATTACAAGTGTGTCTGGCATTGTGTGTGGCCTTTGGGGCTGTGACTGTTTAGCACATTGACGTTGAGAACTATGTGTTGCATGTCCTATGTCTTGTGGAGGCAGTTGCTTGGGTGTCTGCTTCAGAGGCCTTGTTAGGTACGTTACATGTTTTAACAGTGCCTCCAAGTATGTCTTAGTGTGTTCATGTGTTTGTTTAGCATTTGTGATAGTTACATGTGACACTGGGTTTGTGGTGTGCATGGTGTCATTCCCCTCCCGTTTGGTCTTGCCGGTCATGGTTTGAGAGAGCTCAGCCCCCTTTCTGGCTATATAGTTGCATCTCTCAAATGTATTATGTTTAGTGGGGGAGGTGCGGCTTGTCCGTGTCCATGAGGCACCTGTAACATTGCCCAGGACACCCAGATTCACCATCTGAACAGGAGAGGTCACTAGCAATTGACCCTTCGACATGCCAGAGAACGTGAATGCATTTGCTGTGTAACTGGGTCAGAAGGCACCTATAGGGAAGTGTGTACTCAAGGGGATTCTAGGCTAGTGTAGTACTCCATCTAGTATGCATGTACTTTACCTATGTAGGAATACTATGGGAGCAGGTGCAGAGCTTTTGTGATAGAGAACAGACAGTCGAGATTGCAAGAAGAGAGGTTCTACATGTAAACCTGCGGAGCACGGAGCCAGATATAGTGTAACGTTGCTTACACAGTACGTGATGCACATGTCCACACATATACTGCACCTGACGCCTGTGGTCGGTGCCACAGGCTACGGTGGACAGAGACATCACATACATGGCATGACACAGTACAGGTATGGTGACATTCTGCAGGTGTCATACACAGTGTGCTGGCAACTGACCGCAGGTGTCACCTGTCAGCTGTGGTGCACGGTGTGCAGCAGTTGGATGCTGTACCGGTACAGGAATATGTCCACAATCGCGGGGCGTACACCACTATGGCACACACCCCATTGTGTGCAGATGGGGACACCTGCCTGTGTGGTCAGCACACTCACAATACAATGCACCCACGCGCCATGTCACAGGGGGCGGTCTTGCACAGGTGGACAGTAAGGCTCACAAATATGGCATTGACAGGGCTGTACAATGCAGCACCAGTACATGATGGTCACCCTGTGTGGTTAGTGTCCAGTCACAACACTATATCTGCATACACCCTCACAACAGGCAGCAGACATACACACATGTTGACACACTGACATGGTGGTGACCACACATGTCTACACGGAGGGATGATGTGTTGCATGTACTGCACCATCCACATCCATGCACACCACACTGAGGTATGTACAGATCTCTACCATGGTGTACAGTGATGTGTGGCATGTGGCACATAGTTCCCCCCAATCTGTGGCATACATGGGCACACATTCCTGCACACATGTGTGACACACCCGCTATATGGGATATGTGCAGGCGTGCAGCAGTATGTAGTGCATCCTGCGTACCACCACTGTATCTGGCAGCTGTGCCAATATATGCACTTGGGAGGTGGTAGGGGTTACAGTGGCCATGTGACATATGGTCGATGACACATGGCCGATGGGTATGCATTATGGCAGCGCTGTCATGTAAAGGTGACATAGAAGACTGTATGCTCATGGCAGGGTAGGATGGTGTGTGACACACCTGTGACCAGCACCTGCACACATGCATGTGGACAGGTGTTTAAACACATGGTGTACACACATACTGCCATGCGTGCTGTTACTATGCCACCATATGACGGCCCCCATGATGGGCATGCATGTGGTAGGGGGTTGCAACTGTGTTATGGACATCGGACACCGCTCATGCATGGCTGCATCGTGCACAGTACACGTGTGACATGTATCCCCTGTTGCCATGTGTGTATGCATTGCTACGTTGTGACATGTGTGTCGACATACATGGAACATGGACTGTGGTATGGTATCACAGCTGTCACAGGCAAACTGTACAAGGGTATGTGTCCCAGTCAACACTGCTACACCCTGTAGGGGGTGCATACCACAGACATGTGTCCACCTTCCATTTGTGTATGTATTACCGCTTACGCCAGTGTTATGCATGTGGTACATCACAGGCTTCGTATGTGTCCTGTGTGCAGTCCATGCACACAGCCAGGCAATCACATATATGACATATCCGGACTTTGTTTCACTGTGGTACAGCTGCAGTCATGTATCATATCTGTGTCAGGCCCGTGGTATGTGTGGAACATGCCTGTCCATGTATACCGATATGGGTGGACTACATCACACCTGTGGGATCATTGATAGTACATGTGTACTCTGCATGACGGACGTACACCGCCACATAGACTTGTGGACATATGTCACATGCTGTTGCTGGACCGTGAGGCATACTGCTGCACCGATGACATGGTGCTGGCATGGCAGCTACAGTGTTCACTGCAGTGTGTACATGTTCAGCCTGCACCCGTGACGCCTGTGCTGTCATCTGTGTGTGTACGTGTAACAGCATGTGTGTCCACCCTGTGTGTGTGTACGGGTTTACCTGGCCATGACTTGCGGTGTGTGCACTCTGTCTGCATGCGGGACAGCGCGTAGCACATACTACGTGTGTGAGCATGCCCGGGTTGCTGTTGTGTGGGTGGACACACACGACAGTCCACAATCTGCCTTCCATGATTTCACCCCATGTGTATGCATGTCTGCACTGTGCAGATTCTAAGTGTCTGAGCATGCCCAGTAAGCAGCTGTGTAGATGGACACACAGTACAGTGCACACCGCGCCCGTCTGTGTTGATACCCCATGTGCATGTCTGTTTCCCCTTCGCAACCGCCACGTCTGTGGCATGGCCGGGTTGCTGTTGTGTGGGTGGACACACACGACGGTCCACAATCTGCCTTCCATGATTTTACCCCATGTGTATGCATGTCTGCACTGTGCAGATTCTAAGTGTCTGAGCATGCCCAGTAAGCAGTTGTGTAGATGGACACACAGTACAGTGCACACCGCGCCCATCTCCTTTGATACCCCGTGTGCATGTCTGTTTCCCCTTCGCAACCGCCACGTCTGTGGCATGGCCGGGTTGCTGTTGTGTGGGTGGACACACACGATGGTCCACAATCTGCCTTCCATGATTTCACCCCATGTGTATGCATGTCTGCACTGTGCAGATTCTAAGTGTCTGAGCATGCCCAGTAAGCAGCTGTGTAGATGGACACACAGTACAGTGCACACCATGCCCGTCTGCGTTGATACCCCGTGTGCATGTCTGTTTCCCCTTCGCAACCACCACGTCTGTGGCATGGCTGGGTTGCTGTTGTGTGGGTGGACACACACGACAGTCCACAATCTGCCTTCCATGATTTCACCCCATGTGTATGCATGTCTGCACTGTGCAGATTCTAAGTGTCTGAGCATGCCCAGTAAGCAGCTGTGTAGATGGACACACAGTACAGTGCACACCGTGCCCGTCTGCGTTGATATCCCGTGTGCATGTCTGTTTCTCGCAACCGCCATGTCTGTGGCATGGCGGGTTGTTATGTGGTGGACACACGACGGTCCACAATCTGCCTTCCATGATTTCACCCCATGTGTATGCATGTCTGTACTGTGCAGATTCTAAGTGTCTGAGCATGCCCAGTAAGCAGCTGTGTAGATGGACACACAGTACAGTGCACACCGCACCCGTCTGCATTGATACCCCGTGTGCATGTCTGTTTCCCCTTCGCAACCACCACGTCTGTGGCATGGCCGGGTTGCTGTTGTGTGGGTGGACACACACGACGGTCCACAATCTGCCTTCCATGATTTTACCCCATGTGTATGCATGTCTGCACTGTGCAGATTCTAAGTGTCTGAGCATGCACAGTAAGCAGCTGTGTAGATGGACACACAGTACAGTGCACACCGCGCCCGTTTGCGTTGATACCCCGTGTGCATGTCTGTTTCCCCTTCGCAACCGCTAGGTGTGAGGGCATGGCCAGTACACCATTCGGGGGTACACACTACAGTTGGCACCGATGTCTGCTACTAGGCATGTAGCCATGGCCAATGACATCCTGCATAGCCATGGTGACCGTCCAGGTGAGTCATATGTGGTTGGTATGCCACAATGGCTGCCTACATCGTGCACGCCAGATGCCCTCTCATAGGGTATACTGTCTGTGGTGCATCTCGTATCCATGTCGTGATGTTGTGCTCCGTAGTTAGTTGGTTTTCCCGAGTGCAGCACTACCGTGTTACTGTACGCCCACCTTGGGATGGTAACATGCTGTGTGACTGCGCACTCTGTCTTCATTCCCTATCGGCTGCCTTGCCTCTGCAGATGATATCACCCACCTAGGGGTATGCCTCCTGACAGTGCTGTTCTCAGTAATCTCGGTAGCGCGTTCTGTAAATGCATCATGCTGTAGTGTGTTCATGTAGGTAGGTGTAGGTTCAACTCCAGGCCCTTCCCCGTGTGTGTGTGTGTGTGTGTGTGTGTGTTTCCAGCTGCCTCTGCAGATGGACATGCTTTTAGACGCTTCGCAACACATACCTTGGCTATTGTCAGCTATTCCCTTACGGATGATGTCACCCGCCTAGAAGTATGCCTCTGACAGCGCTGTGCTCAGTAATCTCGGTAGCGCGTTCTGTAAATGCATCATGCTGTAGTGTGTTCATGTAGGTAGGTGTAAGTTCAACTCCTGGCCCTTCCCCGTGTGTGTGTGTGTGTGTGTGTGTGTGTGTTTCCAGCTGCCTCTGCAGATGGACATGCTTTTAGACGCTTCGCAACACATACCTTGGCTATTGTCAGCTATTCCTTTACGGATGATGTCACCCACCTAGAAGTATGCCTCTGACAGAGCTGTGCTCAGTAATCTCGGTAGCGCGTTCTGTAAATGCATCATGCTGTAGTGTGTGCATGTAGGTAGGCGTAGGTTCAACTCCCGGCCCTTCCCCGTGTGTGTGTGTGTGTTTCCAGATGCCCTTGGTGAGAGTAGTTCCTTTAGTCGCTTCTCAACACATACCTTGGCTATTGTCAGCTATTCCTTTACGGATGATGTCACCCGCCTAGAAGTATGCCTCTGACAGCACTGTGCTCAGTAATCTCGGTAGTGCATTCTGTAAATGCATCATGCTGTAGTGTGTTCATGTCGGTAGGTGTAAGTTCAACTCCCGGCCCTTCCCCGTGTGTGTGTGAGTGTGTGAGTGTGTGTGTGTGTGTGTTTCCAGCTGCCTTTGCAGATGGTCATGCTTTTAGACGCTTCGCAACACATACCTTGGCTATTGTCAGCTCTTCCTTTACGGATGATGTCACCCGCCTAGAAGTATGCCTCTGACAGCGCTGTGCTCAGTAATCTCGGTAGCGCATTCTGTAAATGCATCATGCTGTAGTGTGTTCATGTAGGTAGGCGTAGGTTCAACAACCGGCCCTTCCCCGTGTGTGTGTGAGGTGTGTGTGTGTGTGTGTGTGTGTGCGTTTCCAGATGCCCTTGGTGAGAGTAGTTCATTTAGTCACTTCTCAACACATACCTTGGCTATTGGCATCTATTCCTTTACGGATGATGTCACCCGCCTAGAAGTATGCCTCTGACAGCACTGTGCTCAGTAATCCCGGTAGCGCATTCTGTAAATGCATCATGCTGTAGTGTGTTCATGTTGGTAGGCGTAGGTTCAACTCCCGGCCCTTCCCCGTGTGGGGTGTGTGTGTGTGTGTTTACAGCTGCCCCTGTAGAGAGTAGTTATTTTAGACGCTTCGCAACACATACCTTGGCTATCGGCGTCTATTCCTTTATGGATGTTGTCACCCACCTAGACGTGTGCCTCTGATGGTGCTGTGTTCAGTGGTCCACGTAGCGCATTCCATACCTGTGTCATACTGTTGTGCGGTTGGGTAGGTGGGGGTGTTGTCAATCCCCATGCCTGCCAGCTGTGTGTGTGTGTGTGTGTGTCTATGCTCCCAGCCGCATGGGTTCATAGGTTATGGCTTTAGAGTTTCCGCAGAACACTTATATACTGCCGCCATCTCTGTGTTTGTGGATGGTGAGACGCAGCTCGAGGACTGCCTGTGTGCCTGCTGTGGTTGGCGACCTCCGTAGCGTGTTCTCCACGTGCGCCCTGCTGTGGTGTGGTGGGGTGGTGCTGTGTACGTTACACTCCCGGCCTTGCCACATGTGTCCATCTGTATCTCTCTCGATGTATATATACATACCTATGTTGTGCCCATAGCGCTGCTCTTGCATGGACAGCTGTCTGTCCCATGTATCGCATATTTGCACGGCTGACACATAGAACTGTGGTACGATGCATATCCACTCATTGTCCATGCAATGTCCATATTCCAGCACGCCCTAGAGACATCTGCTGGATATCGTGGCAGACAGCTATCCTTGCTGTACTGACACTGTACCCGTACATGCCATAAACCTTGTGTATAATTGCCTGTTTATGGTGTGTGTATGTCTATCTGAGCTGTATGCATGGTCGTGTGTGTGTCCCGCTATAGCCGTCTGTGCAGGTGTCACCACTATGGGTTATCCTTGTAGACTGCTGTTTCATGTGCACTTCAGCACATACCTGCAGACCGTACTACCCCTCCTACAGCAGCGGCCTTAGATCGACCACTGCCCTAGGCGATAGGGCTCCATGATGCCCACCACCACAACACATGGTGCCCCATCCTGGTGTACCTACATGACATACCTACTAGAAAGGTGGCCCTGCTAGTGCGGCACCCTAGGCAGCCGCAGGATTGGCCTATGCCTACGGCCGGCTATGAGCACATCACAAGGCATACTTTTACATTCAGTGTTTTACAAAGGCTAGATTTTAATACCAGAGGGGGGGACCTTATCAACTATACTTTAGAATGCAGATTGAGATGGATTATTAGGTGGAGAGTTGACCACACACCAGGGCTGAATGATGAAGCACAGATTAAGCCTCTTTTGAGAAGCAGGTGGCTTAAACCCAAATAACAGGAATGTAGTTTACGTACAGCTATACATTTAACACACATTAGTCCACTCTTTCAGTTGTTTACCACTGTATTACATTGATATGATATACATATTTTCTATATATATTGTTAGATGTTTGATTGATGAGTATTAGGCATAGTACAATATCATATAATACATGTTTTAATAGGATGTTTTTGGAGATGTTAATATATGTGTGTGTAGTTACCATTGCATCTGTGCTTTATATGCTGGGGTTAATTGTTCATTGTTTGATGAGAAATTGACCAATGACAGTGTAAGGAGGGATATTTAAAGCCTGGATGCTTTTATGTTATGTGTAAGTCTGACGGAGCCTACGGGTGAAAGTGCTTACTTGTCTATAAAGGAACCTTTTTATACCATTTGGGCACTGTCCTGGACAATTTCTACGTTGACTGTTTCATCTACCTATGTGTTTTTTGGATTGTGTGCCATAAGGTGCCAGCGGTTATTTTATGTTGATTAGGTGTATTCCATGGTCAATTGACATTAATCATATTAATTCATTAAAGGATCTTCTTTATAAGTGGGAACGCCATAGTTTAACCATCCTATGACCTTCCTAGTTGAAGTTGTTAGTGTGCCATTAGTATGTGTTCCACAGGTCGCCCATTTGTTCCGCATTATGGAAGCAAGTGATCCCCATTTTGGTGATGGCAGATTGAGAGCTGTGTACGCTGGTATTACATACGGCGGTCTGACTTTGTATGGGGAATGTCTAATGTGGTCCCTATCTGTATTTCCTGTGCTATGCCTTACTGCAGCTGTGTAATTCCACCAGGTTTCCGGTTATGGGTGCCATCTTGGTCGTACGCTTGTCCATCCATGGGAATTGCCTACTGGACACTGATATAGGGCTGTACACATTTCACACCTGCTTTTAGCATTATCCGGTGGATGCTTTGCATCATTAGTGGGGAGTAAGGCATGTGCTATACCCACATCCCTCCCACGGGGCGGGACAACGGATTATCTGCCAAACAACACAGAGCCATATTTCTGCATACCCAGGATCCCATGGCTGCAACCCTCGATGGTACACATTACACATCCTTCATGTGTGCGGGACTGGGATGTGGACGCACTTCTATGGACTCGACAATCTGGGGATTTCTGTTCATATGTCCTGCATTTCATGGACACTTGTCATTAACCTTAAACATGCTGGTGGTGCATATGTCTAGCTGTGCCGTAGTCACAGCTGTCATTTCTTCTGGGTCGATCGCAGCTGGTTGATATTGCGAACGGATCAATTTTTGGGGTCCTACAATGGACACCAATGTGCATATGTAAAGTGTAGAACTTGTTGGACTGTCACCATCTGGCCAGTGGTTTTGACTGCTTCTGTATGTTCCCCAATCGCGGATGTCTGTTTGACTACCCATATTGTGTATTACTTGGCCTATCTATATCCATGTGCCAGTAAGCGGAAATACAGCAAACCCTGAGTCCTGGTCATCTTCATAAAAGACATTGTTGAACATAAACCATGCCAAGAAAGACGATGACAAAAACGATACACTCCACAGTCAAAGGATACTGAGCTCTTTCACCCACTAACATGGGGCATTATCGGAGTACGAAATACATTAGATAGTCGTCCCTTATATACTTCCTTCAGAGTCAGTTTAAAGTCAACTAATTAATAAACTTGCTCATAGTTAAGTGGACAGTGCTCCAAGTCTTGATGATAAAGTGACATATACAACTCAGTGTTGCATACATTACTTAATGGAAACAATAATACAACAACAATGTGTTAAAATAAATACAATATTGGTCAATACAATCAGTATATTGAAACATAGTTGATAATTGTTGTGAGTAAACCTTAGAATGTAGTGTGTTGATACTGATATTGTATATCAATGTGTATAATTGTTGCATTAAGATTCCAAATAATGGAATAAATAAGTACAATTAAATGCATATTTTGTATAAATATGAATGTAAATAAGAGTCACAATGTTAAATATGAATATGACTGTATTATAACTATATCAATATGATATGGACTAAACTGTAGTTGTTTACATCTTGTTTTCAAGTGACAAATCTATGTCCATGCGTCATATATACAGGCCATCGGACTGCTGTGTGTAGATATATACATGTGGACCCCTCGTTTCATACCTTGCTTTGTTACTGTCTGTGGATTACCTGTGTACACACATCAATTACCATGCCATACCTTTCCACTGTACAGGTTCTGGCATGGTGTACGGCTGGTTGGCCCTTAATCTTGCTGTGTGTTACATTGACCTGTGTCTATCTGGCAATTCGCTGGCGTGTCATGTGAGACCTTCTTGCTTCTATAGGGACCTGATCCCGTAATTGTGACGTGCTTCCACTGGCCATATATTTCTCTGTCGTCTGGGATCTGTGTGTAACCAGTCCTTTCAGGACACTTTCTATTGTTGTTCTTTTTTGGTTACATATATGAGTACTTTGGTATGTTGTGCTATTATTGTGTGTGGAGCATTTCTCCACGGGCCTCTGCTGACACTGGATATATATCCAGCTAGCCTAGCCCGGTCAACAAGTGTGAGCCAACTGAACACATTTCGTACGGGGGCACCTTCGGACAAGTGGGTCGGGTTACAGATGCATAACCGTCGTCAATCCATACTACTAACACACACATTATTCTATCCACATTCGATGTTTGTCATCACATAGCGTGTGTTTCTCACTATTTCTAACGGTACTTTACATGGCATTGCCCGATTCCATACTTTCAGAGGCTGACAGTTTTGAGACATGTATGATTGACGTGGAGGACACAGCCTTGACATTCCCTGCTGTGAGCGGATCAGACACGCACACGCGCACTTGCATTTCCTAATTGTGGGTTACGCGCAGGCGCACCTGCATATCCGTATTCTGGTTACATATGTTTACTGGGTCTGTGTGGTTACGTGGTCTGTGTTAGTTGTGACTGTTCCGGGAACATATCTCTGATCCGGTTGACAGACGTGTGCGGAACGCACTTTCACCTTTACACATGTAACAGTCTTTGTGGCATGGACGCATTACGTACACGTTCACATTTATATGTTCTATAGTCGTAATTCAAACGGGACTGCATTCACGTTTGCCGGTTACTGTTACCACTACACGTTAGCTGTTTGGTCTCATTTATATGCATACCCATGGTACTTAGCTAAATTTACATATCCCCCCACCCCACCCCGCACTCACGTACGTCACAGGCATCCATTCTCCTGCTGGGAAAGGTGCGGTACTACATGTTAAACATTCCTTATTCCCTCCCGCTTATGGCCCAGGATGCATATGTCGTGACCGCAGGGATATTCAGATCACAGGGGCTTATATCCCCTACGCATACAGGCCTTCGATTGTCAGGGTGTTCCTGTGGTGCTTTGGGTTTGGTCTTGTCCGCCTAGTGTACGGAACTGCCTTGACCATGTACGAATGTCAGACGAGTCACATGGGCACGGTTTGTCCGTGTCTATGATACCATACCCCCCCCATTATTCCTGACCGTGTGTGCTGATTGGCCGGCGTGCCCGTTGTAGATCTTGTTATAGTAATTGCACACGGTCTGGTCGAACGGACCTATTTCCATTACTAAACCTCTGTATTTATAACCTGTCTCGCTATATTACATGGGTTTAACATTGCGTGACGGCTTTTACTGAGCCACAGACATGAACGTTGCGTAGTTTGGGGCAGTCCCGCTCTGCTACACACATTTAACATGGCGGAACAGGTTGTACAGCTCAGCAACGGGGACATCGGGCTCTCCGTCGCTGTTTAGTATTGAATCGCTATGTTGACATTATTTCACATAGCGAGACAGTGTCGACATTGGTAACGGAATCTCGCGCAGTACATCCGCACTGCCGCGGGTGCCGTATGTCTGCTTTGGGCGGCGGACAGGCATTATGCTGTGCTATTATGTCTGGGGATATATGGTTTCTTTCCATAGATGATATAGCATACTAGCAATGACCCGTGTCTGGGTGTGGGTACTGCTGTAAGAGTGGCCTTAGGTCAAGTGGTGCCCTAGGCAAAAGGACTCCATGGTGCCCCCACCACATCACCCGCTACCCCCATCCTGGTCTACCTACACCAAATAAAGGCTGGAAAGGTGCCCCTAGCAGAGCGGCGCCCTAGGTGGCTGCCTACTTGGCCTATGCCTAAGGCCGGCTATGTGTGTGGTCCCTCGGGCGTCGGCCTCGGGAACGCACCACATCTGCCGTGGGTATATCTAGCATCACCCACATCCAGGCGTGGTTTATTGCTATGATGTTCCATGTGGACAACATACAATAGCTTCTGCTATTGGCATACAATGCTGTGGGTGGTGCCGGTTACCATACATATGCCTTTCTCAAAAGCCAACTTCACACTTCTAAACACTAGTGTGGTCTCCTTTAAATGCCCTGAGCCAGTGGTAAACATTACTCAAACCGCTGAATCACTTACATATGCCTTCTACCAGCACCTACAGGACTGCATGGATCAGGCAATCCCTTACAAAACTGAGACTCTTTGTACCAAAGCCAAGCATCCAGTCTGGTGTACCCGAGCCATAAACAAGCTCTACAATGAAAGGAGGTAGCTACTACAAGATAGAGCAGAATCCTTGTAAGGTATGACACCCTTGCTCATTATATGTGAAGAACTACAAGCTCTCATGACATCATCCAGGGCAAATTCGACAGATAAATCACCAAGGACTCAACAGACAATCATAAGGCCTTCTTTAGCTATGTTGGACACCTGGGAGGACACTCCCAGATATGCTCAGACTGGGTTCAGAATGATGTGAAGATTACTGAACCTACACACATTGCCAACATACTGGCTGACAGGTTTGGTGCAACCCCCCCTCCCCCCCACGTGGAGAGATATCTGTACCAGAGGATTGTGGCCCCCGAAACATCTGTAACGCACAGGTGGGAAATGCTCTCTCCAAGGCAGTAAACACAGCATCCATGGGACCAGATGGTGTCCCAGCTGTGTACTCCACGAACTCAATGAGGAATTAAACCCACAGTTAGGACAGCTGTTTAATCTTAGCCTCACCTCAGGTAACGTACCCAAGTTGTGGCGCAAGGCGACTGTAGTCCCACTTCACAAGGGCGGTGCCTCCACTGACCCTGGTAATTACCCTCCCATTAGCTTGACAAGCCTTATCTGCAAAGCCATGGAGAAGGATCATAATGGAACTCATAGATGAAGACATAGGGGACTTGCATACTTTGGATCCAACCCAGTTTGGCTTGGTCAAAGGCAGATCATGCCTTTTAAACTTGGTTAACTTTTTAGGAACAGTCACCAAGGCCATTGATGAGGGGCAAGCAGTCCATACAGCCTACCTCGACCTGGCAAAGGCCTTCGACACAATACCCCCCTCAGGTATCATTGATAAACTCATAGGCTTGAATGTGAACCCATACATCGCAAGATGGGTTGCAAACTGGCTAAGTGACAGAACCCACACGGTCATAGTTGCTGGCACCATGTCAGACTCACAGCCGGTCACAGGCAGTGTCCCACGGGGCTCAGTCCTGGGTCCACTCTTTTTCAGCATCTACATTTCCAAAGTACAAGCAAACACAAGGGGGTTATGGCTGACAATGTTTGCAGATGACTGCAAACTGGGTGCCATAGTCGGACACACATCTGACACAGATATCCTTCAGAAGGGCCTCACAGATATGGATATCTGGTGCCAGAGACATGGCCTACAGCTAAATGCCGGGAAATGCATAGTCATACCCTTCGGGAAGAACAAGGTTACCCCTAGCTACCATATAGGTGGCAATCCACTGAGCACAGAGGGAGTTACCAGCGATCTGGGGACCCAGGTTGTCAGTAACCGTTCGTTCGACACACACGTTGCTAACGTAGTTAGGTAGACCTTCTACATTCAAAAAACGCCACAAGGAAACCAAAACCAGGATCCAAAACCACAAATCTTGACTAAATTCCACCACAACAAACCCAAGGAAGTAGGGACACCA
Organism: Protopterus annectens; assembly: GCF_019279795.1. Classification (NCBI taxonomy): domain Eukaryota; kingdom Metazoa; phylum Chordata; order Ceratodontiformes; family Protopteridae; genus Protopterus; species Protopterus annectens. Next base: position 1,214,307,783 of record NC_056732.1, read on the forward strand.
AACCACGAAGATGAAATTCTTTTATTCCAAAGCGAAACAAAACAGACTGAGCACTTTCACCAGCCAACCTGGTATCATCAGAGACTCTGATGATACCAGGTTGGCTGGTGAAAGTGCTCAGTCTGTTTTGTTTCGCTTTGGAATAAAAGAATTTCATCTTCGTGGTTTGGTGTCCCTACTTCCTTGGGTTTGCTGTGGTGGAATTTAGTAAAGACCTTCTACATTGCCCACCTGGTCATGCAGGGATTCACATCTAGATCAGGGGAGGTCATCGTCCCCTTGTACTCGTCACTCATTAGACCTATGATTGAGTACAATGCCCCGTTCAGAATGTATCTGACCCGACACCTGCAGCAGCTGGTAAGGCCCCAACAGTTCATCGACAAACGGATGCAGGGTCTCAGGAATATGTGTTATGCTGCCCGACTGAAAGGACTCCTGCTCTATTCAGTCGCATACCACTTGCTCAGAGGTGACCTGTGCCTGACATACAAGGCCATGTCGAACCCATATTTGATGACTATGCTTCACCTAATGAATCTAGATCCCTCAGAACCACAGGGGCAGGTGACGTAAACCTTGACACAGTCATTAATAGAATGTGCTGGAGGGACAGATTCATCACCCAGACACTCACTATGCTGTGGAACAACATCCCAGTACATGTGAGGCAGAGCACCTCGCTGGCCTTGTTTGAGTGGAATCTTGACCAATGGATGAGAGATTGCAGATATACCCCAGGGATTACTTCAGTGTCACTGCTTGACAGAGGTACAGCAATATAATAGGCATAGTTTTCTTCGAACTGAAGGGGTGGCAAAGACAACATAACTATGGGCTAGGCTTATAGCTGCCCTTGGGCGGATAGCCTACTATGTACCTATGAACCTATGAACCTATGTTCATAGTTTGTCCCATTCACACTTGTCTATCCCCTGTCCTCATTCGTATGTGGATATTTCTGTGGCACATGATTGAACTATGTATTACCTGCAGGTATGCTGTGTACAGTGCACATATGTCACGGTTGATTACAGTGTATCTGTGTACCTACCTCTGTGATACTGAGGACTACCACACATCCTTCACAGCATTACATGCATATGTCCATACTATTATTCGTTGGCCTGTGGGGGGTTGTCAGGGCAATGGTTACACGTGTCCCTGTTTGTGCACGCATCATGGTGGTCTTTGACCAGCCTCCGTTGCTATCGTGGGATGGACGGTGGTGTGGTGTGGTGTGTGTTTGGGTTGTGTTTCCACTGCTGATACATCTGTGGGGGGTGGGGTTGGCACATGTTCCTCTTTGCAGGGAGCCCCATCCTGGACATTTGTGTCATGCGTCAACACTTGGCACATGCCATATGTCCTGTGATATTCCCACAGTCGTGTATGCCTTCCTGCATTACTACTGCGTGTTACTGGCAGTTTGTATCTGGTACGCATGGCTATTGTGTTGGATAGCTTAGCCTATTCCCATGATATGACATACCCATTCATCCAGGCATATACATGTTATTCCATCCTTTGCATTGGCTGTGGGTGTTTGGCCATCCAGCACCACTATTCTCTATGTGTGATGTCCCACCTTCACCTTCTGTGCATGTGGCACCCTGTTGGGGTGTCCTGCTTGGTGGGCAGATGTTCCGCCCTATGTGTTGTGTTTGACATGTCTGCATAGCTAATCATCAGTACGGTAGCTGAACATACTGCTTTGTCCAGATGTGTACAGTTATGGACACTGTGGCGTGTGAACGCCTATGGGGTTTCGACAGGTCCATACCACATGCAGGATGTACACATTCTGCCGACACATTCACATGCAGCCATTTGGATATCAGTACCTGAGGTGGGATGTTGACATGTGGGGTACATATTTGCCTGCGTGGCACTGCCTAGGACAATACTTCATACTACATTTGAGGTATACCCACTGTGTGTAGGTGTGCAGCTGCGCAAGGCTGCTAGCTGGGTTGGGTGCACGGTCGTACATGGGTGCGGGTTACGTGCTATGATGGGGCTGTTGTGTATTACATTTGCATGCATGGGTTCTGCTTCTGGATATTACGCTTCGGCATACGCCGTCCTATGTGTATGCGACGGGCACGTTGCTGGGTGTAGTACATGTTGCTATGCACATGTTTGTCTGTGTTTAGGGTATCTGGTTTCCTTTTGGTTGTTATATAGACACGGCTGCCCGGCTGTGTACTCTCACTACTGCTGGTGACCATGCCCATGGGGCTACTTGTGTGTAGGTGCGGCACGCTGACATGCTGCAGTACACCTTCACTGGGTATGCCCACTGACAGTGCATTGCGTGACGGACACGGTATTACGGGTATCCTTTGTTCCTTGGACGGGTACAATTTGGACTTCGTGGGTTAATGTTTGGTTCTCTGTTTTGTGTGAACGGGTACTATGTTGCTACTCTGCGTACGTTTCATTATCCACGGACACTGGCTGGTGCGGTTACTATTGCAGGTGGCCTGTGACAGTCAGCACTTTAGGTTGCTCCTCGCCTGCCGGCTTGGCCACGCCTACGGGCGCATCCTACTTGGGCTCACGCACATGCCCTCTGCACGTGTTTGTGGTTGCGGCGCGCACTCATTACTATGCATGTGGCGCTGCTACGCCGATTATGCACTGCACTGCCGGCGCAAGCCTTACACCGGCCTTGCGCCGAGCTTCATGAATCCGGGGGATAATGTTCAGATCAAAAGGATACCAGCATACTTAACTCAACTAAAAGACTATAAAGAATATATACTTTCAGAAGTAAAACATTTTTTAGACATAAATAATACTCCTGAAGTCTCCATTGTCTATGTTTGGGATGCCTTAAAATCATATCTATATGGGCAAAGTATCAGATGGTATAATAATAAAAGGAAATCTTGGGATAAGGAATTGTTAGATATTCAAAGTAAATTAGACTCATAAACATAATAATAAAGAAAATATTATGGACAAGAAAGTTATTGAAGAAATAAACAAACTAAATGAGAAATACAAAGAAATTTTAACTCATAAAGTTAAAATAACTTTAGAGAAATACAAGTTTTGTCTTATTCAATAAGCCCCAAATACTTACATAGACTTAAAAATAAAACAAAAAGGTTGAATAAACAAAACCATATCAAAGAAATCTTTTCTCTAAGGAAAAGAAGAATGTTTCTAGTATACCAGAAATACTAGATGAATTTAGAAATCACTTTCACAAAATTAACCATAATAACATTAACATGGAACCTAAAGATAAAATAAAGGAGTTTATAACCACAAACATGAATAAAAAGCTTAATAAACAACAGATTAAACTATTGGACAAAAGTATTTCATATACAGAGGTTATTACACAAATAAATAAGCTTAAATCAAACAAAGCACCGGGTAATGATGGTATTATACCAGAGATATATAAAATCCTTTCTAAAAGTACATATTCATTAATACATAAGGTTTTTATTTTGGCCCAAACTGGTTAATAACCCCCCCATCTTGGCAATATACATTTATTTCGCCAATTTTAAAACCTAATAAAGATCCAACTAGATGTACTTCATATCGGCCCATCTCATTACTTAATGTTGATTATAAAATGTTTATGAGTATTTTTGCTGATAGATTGAAGACAATAATCCCCGGCATTATAGATATAGATCAGACAGGCTTCATTGTAAATAGAAATACTTTTGATAATATAAGAAGAACTTTAACATTAATTGATTTTGCAAATAGGAAAAAGAAAGATTTAACACTTATTAGTCTTGATATAAGTTCAGCATTTGATTCAGTAAGTTGGGACTATCTGTTTACCTTACTTTAGTGCACAAACTTCTCAGATGCATTTGTAAATCTAATTGAGCATTTATACAAAGGAACATTGGCTTATATTAAGGTAGGAACATATGTTTCACAAAAAATACCCATTTTTAAAGGTACAAAACAAGGATGTCCACTTTCTCCACTATTATTCACTTTAGTAATGGAGCCTTGGGCTAATTTGATCAGAAACAGTACTGACATAGAGGGTTTTGAAATAGATGAAAATACAACATCCAAAATTCAACTTTTTGCAGATGATGTTCTAATTACATCAGCAGGATCTAATTCTTCTATGCAGTCTCTATTTGATAAAATGATGAATTTTAGAAGTATTTCTGGTTTAATATTCAATGAAGAAAAAACTAAAATACTACCTATATATACACGAAAAAATATTCACACGAAAAAATATTCTCATTAGTGATTTTACTAAATATGTACCCAATTCAGGTCAGATAACTTATTTAGGTATAATACTATCTAAAGATATTAAATCTATTATATATAATAATTATAATACATGTTTTCTTAATATACAAAATCTTTTTAATACCTGGAATAATATGTTTTTTACTATGGAGGAGAGACTTACAATTATTAAAATGATAATATTCCCCAAGATTTTATACTTAATACAATCAATAATACTTCCACCTACAAAAATAATTATCAAGAAACTGAATACACTAATGTTAAATTTCCTATGGGCACCTAATAGACCTAGGATTGCATTAAAGAAACATACTAATAGCTGGTCTCAAGGGGGTATTTCTTTTCCTGACTTTAATTTATATACTATCTCTTCTATTGTAAAAGTTATTACTTTATTAATAGATCAGTCATATGTCACAAAATGGAAAGATTATTGGGAGCTAATTAGTATGCACTTCATGAAAATCTCAACACATAAAAATATGATTTTAAATAACTCCATGTTATGGTTACTAAAGGAATTTTGTACTTCACCTATTACACCTAAACATATGGTTTGTTACCCATTAAATATTATTATTAGCTATCATAACTTTATATTCATGCACCCTAAGTATAGGGAATGGAATTTTATTATATTCCCTATAATGTATACTCAGGGTATGCTTTTGTCATCTACTTCTGAAGGAACTCATTCAGCTATAGATAATGATCTAAAGTACTGGTATCAGTTGATATCTGATAACAAAGTTAAAAATCTAGATTTCTTAAAACAAGAATTTGATCTAAGAGAAACTTGCTGGTTAGAGGTTCAGACCTTTAGACATCTCATTGATAGAATAGATCTAATGTCTATAACAGTTAAAGAATCTATTCCAACACTGATTGATTACTTGATATTAAATTTACAACATAAAGTTTCTGATAAAGGTAAACTTTCATACATACATAAAATTATCAGACAAGAAACTTTTTACAGTGTAGATACATACTGGAATTATTTCACTTCTATTAATGGGGACCCACCAAATCAACAAGATAAACAATATATATTGGAATCTGCCTATAGAACTATGTCTTCCATTGTCTGGAGACTTTAAACATGGAAATGTTTACATAGATCTTTTTATACACCTTTGATGATGAATAAAATAAATAATAAAGATAATCTATGTAAGAGATGTAATATAGAAATTAATGCTGACTGGGCTCATATGTTTTATGACTGTATAAAACTGAAAGAATACTGGAAGTCAATTAATGAATTTTTGCAGGCTCTTTTTACAGATAATTTCATTATTTCTAAATCTCTTATATTATTCAACACACCTGTACCTCAAAGTGTTAAAAAGGTTAAGCTTCCCTTGTTATGGTCTATTCTAGCAGTGGCTAGGAAAATAATAACCAGAAATTGGATTTCAGATACACCTCCTTCGTTCAATGAATTTAAAAATGTTATGAATATAGTGTGCCATATGGAAATAAACACAATTAGGTCAAGAACAACTAGAAAAACATCTTATTATATTGTATTGGATAATTTACAAAATTTGTTAAAAAAATCCTAATTTCAATAGCATTGTATTTTAGTTTAATTAATTGATCTGATTGTAGTGGATGTCTTTGTAAATACTTTAGTTGTTTTGTTGAATGTTATAATCATATCTATTTTTAATTACTTGTATAAAATTGTTATGATATTTCTCTTGTATGTTAAAACAATAAACCTGTTTTGAAAAAAAAAAAAAACTAAGCATGTGAGATATGGGTGACATAAATTGAAAGGTGATTATTTTATACAGCACATAGTGAATGAAACTGCGGATTCATTTGACAATATGGGTATCTGGTTAGATCCAGCTTTGTGATTTTCTAATCATATCAACCAATTGGTTAACATTAATTATAGAACTATAAGTTATATCAAAAGATATGTCTAGGAAATCAGAAATAATGAAGTCGTATGTTAGTTACATTAGACCCAATCTTGAGTATGGAATAACAATATGGAAACCTTATAAGAAAACGAACATGAGTAAAGTGAAAATTATACAATGATTGCTCATTTGTATTAAAAATAATCACACCAATAAGACAGCCCAATCAGTGTGCCTACTGTAAATTAAGCATATACCTATAGAATAAAGTTTGGGTTCTGAAATACCATTGATTGGCCAGACTTTCTATTGGAATATGTTGAGGAACACGCACAATATAAAAGAAAAACTAGATACATTTTAAAAAATAATTAAACCAAAAACATACTTGATTTTTCTTCTGTTTCCATTCTGTCCTTTGTAAAATGTCAATAGTAAAAAAAAAAAAAAAAATGGATAAAATTACTAAATTCCATATCAACAGAATATGAACAAGATAGAAAGGGACTGAACTATGCATGGAGAAAAGACTGATACATTCTCTAATTTCTATATATAATGCAGTCAGGTAAGACAAAAGACCAACTGGCATTTAAAAATAAATAGGTCAACATTTCTTTTTGATACTATGATATAAAATCAAATTAGTAGAGCTGTTCTGGTAGTGTAAATTGATAAACCCTGACTATGGCCTAAGCAACCTGAGTTCAATTAGTGGTTTAAATGACTGGTGGGCTGGCAGGACAGGGTGGACAGTTCATATCCTGGGAGGTAAGGCAATAGTGGCTACAGAGAACTGTATCTACTGCTCCAGTGTAGTGCAATGGAGGTTGCATAAATCACCAAAAGCAGCATCAATCAGGATAGATATGCACTGTTGCTATCCAAGCTGATACAATTAGTTTCTTATTTCTCTTTCTTGTGTAGAGGAGCACATATGTGAAGCAATAGGGGAGCAAAGGCCACCCCAGTGGTGACAAGGTCGACATATCAATACCAGGCTGTGAGGTTTGGCAAAAAAAAGGCAAATGCTGACAAGGTTGGAATGCCAGGAAGAACACAAATAACCTTTAATATCTGTTGGGATGATAGCACCCTGAGCAACATTCCCTAGGTAGATATAAAAGGATGATGATACCCATCATCATGGAATCAGTTTACAATTGGAGAAGTTCAATGGTCAGTCTGCAGACAAGGCAAAATATTTCAGAAAAAAATTAGTATAAGGAATACCAGATGGACTGAACATGCTAAAGCTGCGATGCAGATTGATATTTGACGCCAGGGTCAGAGCAGGCATAAGGCAATCTAAGCAACTGCCTAGGGGCTGGTGCCAGTTGAGAGGCCCAGATATTAAAAAAGAAAGAAAATATCTCTCTGCATCTTTTAACTCATTAGTAGCTATAACTCCATGTATGAAATGTGCAATTTGCTCCATTAGCACAAGTCATGTAAAAACGCATCTGTAATACACCTTCAGCACCTATGAGCATGGTCTCTTTTAAATGCTACTAATCATATGAATGCTGCTTAGAAAAGCACAAATCTCTCATTTTGAGACACACAGATGTCTGAAATCACCAGCTGGATCACCAAACAGATTGTTAATTACCTGTGCAGCTCCAGCTGTAACCTAATGGCATTCAGACAGTGAATTTGTTCTGCTGGTACATAAAACACGTGTGCTAAGAGAGGCTAGTTGTAATTAGTGGAAGGGTCTTATCTCTACAATTTTATTCATTTATTTGTTTGCTTATTTATTTATTTGTTTGTACCATGCACCCTGAAGCTTTTTGTAGTTTTGGCACACTTTTACCAAGATACAGTATGACAGACAAGTCCAACTGCAAGCTAAAGTGAAGAGTTTCCTTTTTTGCCACCAACATTATCTTGCCCAGTAAGTGAAACAGTTGTGATTCTGCACAAGTTCTGCACAGGTTAAACAAGTTCAGTAAGAGACATCCTGATCCCACATTAACTGTCCCCAGGTTTGTGAAACATTTCTGGTAGTACTTGTTTTTCTGGTAAATTTCTGAGGAGGATTACAGTCATTTAGTGCCAGACACTGAGTTTCATAAGCAGAAAATGCACATTTGTGCTGCTAAACTTGTTGCAGTAATATTTCAAATGAAGGAGAGAAATATTAACATATATCTACCTTTTGGAGCTTTGTCCCTGATTCTTAAGTAATATTGTTGAGAGCTATGGCAGGAAAATATTTTTGGGAAATGTGCTATTGCAAATACATCTCAGAAACTGCTGCTTATTTTTTTTTCTTCCCCTGGGGGTGTCTGGAAGGGTGAACGGAGATACAGTAATATATTACCTTTAATCCCCTAAAAAGTCACTGAGGATTATACTCAGTCAAGAATGCTAATATTTAGAATTTCACACTTCATATTGTTCAGAAAATGAATAGTAATGCAACACTAGTTATGTTAACTTTTAAGTGTGTTAGAGTTGTCTGAGACAATGCTCTGAGCTGTTAATGAACTTAAAATCATACAGTAGACATAGGCTGAGAGAATTAATCCCTGCAGTTCATTAACAGCTTGTAATCTTATTCATCTGCACTAAGTGTTAGCCAAACTGCTGTTCACAACCCAAAAACAATGCTTTTCACACCTGTGCACCCGAAATAAAAAAAAACAAGCTAAATTAAAATCTATTCATAGTTAAAATATTAAACTCAGACTTCATGCTGTCCTGTTTATTCTCAGCCAAGTAAAATGCACTGTCAATAGTCAACAAAACAAAGAAACCAATAATCATACCCAGACATGACTTACATGATGATGCCCATGTTTACTACGATCAATTCCTTCCTTTACAACATAATTACTCTGGTATGCTGAACCTAGACATTGACATAAGCACACATACACACACAGACACACACAAACACACAGACACACACACACACACACACACACACACACACACACACACACACACAGACACACACAAACACACACACACACACACACACACACACACACACACACACACACACACACACACACACACAAACACACACACACACACACACACACACACACACACACACACACACACACACACACACACACACACGTACCCATCAATTACATCACCTTGTATGAATGGATACACATCAGATGTTTGCTTATGGTCAAAAGATTGAACAAATAATAACGTAGAACTGTATTTCAGCTTGCTGGTGTGAAACAGATGTAGTATAACCTTAAAGCACCCTTCACACCCACCCAACCTTATTTAAGGAATCAGAAGCATAGACTGAAAATCAGGGACTGATTACAATGTTGTTGTTGTCGTGTCTTTCGGCTTTTGCCGGTTAGAGGTCGCTACAGCAGAACTCCGGTCCGCTAATGATTGGCAGTAGATTTTTACATGCTGGCTTGCTGGGCCTAACGCACAACCTTCAACGAAGGAATGCCCATTCATGCATGTCGCCACACAGAAGACGCTCTAACTGAGAATCGAACAGCAACAACGCTACCGCAGCACTGATTACAATACTGCTCTTAAATACTTAAAATTGTTAGTGCAAAATATTTAGCATTAGCAAGCATTTTCTGAAAGCTGCTATTCTGAAACTTATATGTTTGTCATTTAATGACGAAGCCTAGAATTCTTACCTAGAAAACACAAATATTATAAGGAATAGACCACAAATATGAGGAAAAATCAGGAATATTTTTAAATTATGCCCTCTGTGCATGAGCCCGCATACACACACACACACACACACACACACACACACACACACACACATGTGGCCACCAGTTTTACCCACTGGTACGACTGTGCACCTCAGATATCTGCTTGAGATCAACTGAATCAATAAATATATAAATAATAACCCAGGAAATATATCTCAGCTCACTGCTGTCAGAACATGCCTGTCATTTAGTACTTGCAATCCACAGCAAAATTTGCCAGAAAGCCACAAATCATACAAGTAACATACCAAAACACCTCTCAATTTCTTTATTCAAGAGTTCTCAACAAAAACAAAACATAATAGGAGAACAAGGGCCCAGAAAAAGGGACCAATTTTAAATATTTGGGGTGTATTGACTAGAAGTTGGGTTATAGGATTAAAGAATTGTTAACAAGCTGTTTCCTCTGCTCCATGGTGCAAGAATTGTTTCCTTCAGTCTTCATTGCCTAACTGTGCGACTCCAAGCAAGCCACTTATCCAAACAATGCTACTGGGCTGAGTCTGAAAAAGGCCATGAAGATCAGTGCTCTACCCCAGAAAACAAAAACAAATAAACAAACAAATAAATAAACAGGGAGCACAATGTCTGTTTAAGTGACTTGCTCAAAAACAAATAGCAGACAAATGGAGGTGGAGGGATTAAACCCTGTACTTTGGATTACAGAGAGAAATTCATTAACAGCTCAGTGCCTTAAGTGCCAGATAACTCTAATTCCCTTAAAAGTTAACAGAAGAGGTGTTGCATCAACATGCATTTTTTGAACAAAAGAACTATATAACTCTAATTACTGGATTTACTGTCTGACTGTAATCTTCAGTGACTTGCCAAAAGTGCAACATTTTAAGGAGATGAAAGGTAAGACTGCACTACCCCCTCTATTCCCCTTCCTGTCTACCCTCTGAGAAAAAAATTAGGTACTTACGTATTATCACAACCAGATTTTGTAACCTCCTGTAACTGGTAATCTGATCGTGAAATGACTTTCTGCTTAAGTAAAAAGGGGTATGTGAATTCTTAACTACTGTTTTGCCACTTTGGGAATGACATGTAGGAAGAGGAACAATGGCAGATTTTGTTTTACCGGGTAGCGTTCTTTACTGCTTTCTGTCTGTGTTGTACTTTGCAGTGGAACTATAGGCCGTTGCTTTAGTCAGAGTACTGAGAAGCAGTGATTTAAGGTTTCTGCTCAAGAATATTTAGAAAACACCTGAAGTGTGCATGTCTGCCACAGTCACTGGCAGATCTTGGCCTTATATTTCCATGAACAGATACCATGCAATCTGATCAGTCATCCTGCTGATGATGATGAAGCCTGTGTGGCTTGTGATGGAATGTTTGCACTTCTCTAAATGCTGCCTCCACATGATTTCCATAATTTAAAAGAGACCATGCTCATGGGTACTGAAGATATATTACTGATGGATTTAGTTACTAATGGCACATTTCATACTTGGAGTTATTATGGCTAATGAATTAACAGTTGTGGGGAGAGATTTTCTTTTTTTTCTTTTTACTTTCTTAATGTCTATGAGCCCCCACCCCCAGCTAGAAGTGTGCACTAGATGGCTGCCTAGGTTGTCCTGTGCTGGACCTAGCCCTGATTCAAAATTATATAAGTGAAATGAAATATGACACACAACTTAAGGATGAGAAAATAACAAAGCTCCTAGTCCCAATGGAGCAGGGAATGAATGGTGGGCCATAACATCGGCATGACATTCAAGGAATATGGGGAAAACTGGAATTGTCCAACTTCTTGGAGGAAAGAGATCATAGTACTGATAATTAGAAAAGATGGTAGGACCAGTCAAAGTTGTTATCATCCTCCTTCAAAAATATTTTCATCAGTAATGTTGAAAATCTGCCCCCACCCCTCCTAATCTCCCCATCTCCCCACCCTATCCCCCCATACTCCCACCCCACTCTTTTCTTCTTTTCCCCTAACCCATAACTCTGTCAATATAATGATCTCTTCCCCCTCCACTTCCCTTTGGACCATCTTTTTCCCCTTCTATCCATAACACGTTATGATTTCTAATCCACCCAAAAATGTATTCTCACCATCCCAGGTTGTTCAGAACCTATTATCATTGTGAACTATAATGATACTGCAACACTGCTTATGATACATAAACTTGATTTTGTAAACATTAGACTACACCAGTAGATCAGGGATTTCTAACACATTTTGCAATGTCTGATGATACTGCTTATACAATCAATTTGTATAACTCTATATCACCTTACAGTGATTTTTATTGACTTTGTATTAACTTTTGTTTTTGTTGATTCTACTGATTTTATTAATTAGATTAATTCTTGCTGTTTTTTTGTGTCTGTACATGGAGCTTTTCTCCCCTGGCCACCATTGAAAAAGGGCTCATTTCGGCCCAATGAACTCTTCTGGTTAACAAACTGCAAATAAATAAATAAATAATATTTACCTGAAGTAATTAATTGAGTTGGTTGAGTTGGTCTTCTGACTCAATTTGAAGGTGGGGTTGGCATAATGGTTAAAGCTTTTTATCTTACAAACAAAAGTCTTAGGGTTTGATTCTGACCTCTGATTACTGGCTAGATGTAAAGTCATTCTTCAGAGCAGTTAGCTTAGTATACACCTGTGAGAATAGGAGGTACTGCCAGCTATGCCAGAAGAAGTAGAGTAGTGGATATATAACTTATGCAAGCACAGCTAGCTAGAATTTTGTAAATAATTATATGTCATTTGTATATCAAGCTGATTTGGATAGATGCTTGTACTGAAAATGTATTTGTGAGGATTGCCTGTGTTAAAATGTATCAACAGTGTGCTCTGCTAGAAGGCAAATAAATGTGCATGGATTATTGCAACTGAATTATAAGTATACATTGTAACAGCATATACTGGAAGGGAAGAAGTTTATCCATCTGACTTTGAAAAATATTCTTGAAATTAAATTACTTTATGGGTTAAGATGAAAAGATGTTATCCCACAGTTTTGAAGGGAGTCAGAGATGCAATGTCTGTACTACAGAATAGGTTGTAGCTCCTGTAGGAAGAGTGGAATGGTTTTATGGTTTTATGACTTCCAGCAGCTGCACCATGGTGGGAATTCAATAAAGCCTACATGGAGTGATTTTCCATGTAGGCATAGTTGCACAGCCCCAATACAGAAACCGGCAGCCGTGAGATCCAATAAATAGAGCAGAGGCATGTGCATGAGTGTGCAGACACGGAAGTGGCCGTGGAATGCAAATCACCTCATAAGGAGGTGAAATTCATGCAAATGAGGTCAAATGAGGGTGCTGGAGTAGGTAGTCGGGCAAACCCCGTGTTGTTCTCAAAAGTGGACACAGAACATTACTGTGTACAAGAAATCAAAAATTGAACAAAGGCTACAAAAGCCCCCTTAGAATGTCAAGGATGGCATATTAGGGACAGATTGTGTTGTGGAGCGCAAACATGCCATTATGCAAAAAAAAAAAAAAAAAAAAAACTATAAAAAACACATATGTGAGAATAATGCATTATAGGGCCCTGCAAGCAGTATGCACAATGATAAGTTTCAATGGTTGCTAAGGAGGCAAGTCCTGGAATAGTGAAATATCCAGGTTGTGTGCATGGATCAGTATGCAAATGAGCTGGAGTTACTGAATAGCAAAAATGGGCTACTGTGTCTGCAGATAATAATGGTGTAACCCCTGAATCATGTTGGTGTCCACAGAAGAGGTAATTGACATCAAAAGGGGGTGTGTCACAATATGTTTAAGTGGGATTGGAGCACAGAGGTGCCTGTTTGCATGGCACACCACTCAGCCAAGCTAGGGGAATGTGTCCACTGCAGATACATTTTGTTCAGCTGCGGGGCACATGTTTCAGAATGTGTGAGCTTGTTTGCATAGAGTGCTACTGAGGTGAGCATCCTCATTCAAGCGGTGTGTCCAGACTGCACTTAGCAAGGAAGGTATTTAAAAAAAAGAAGATAATACCCTGGGAAATCCAATCATGTATAAATTGCTATTAGGCCCTGTTTCACAGACAATGTGGAATGTATCACAGTTAGCCAATCACACAGGCTGCATCTGCAGCACACCACTATAAAGTATACATACACCCTATAGTCTGATTTTTCCTCACAAACTCTGCATCATTGGAGTACACACTTGGGAATTTTAACTGACAGAATGCTAGGGGCTGCTGCTGCTCTGCTACATCTGTATGTGCTAGAAGCTGAGGACCATGCTCATTCTGCTGCTGACAATAGGCTTAGACTGAGAAGGAGAAGAGTGTTCAGGTCCAGGGTAACCTTCCAGGGGCTACATGAGTTGGAGTTTGTAGAGTGCTACAGGGTGGACTGGACATACAACAAGAACTCACCAAACTTTGCCACTCTCAGCGCAGACCCCGAGCCAACAGAGGGGAACCCATCCCAGTGGAAACAAAGATATCTGTAGTCCTTAGAATATTAGCTACAGGTACTTTTCAGTGACCAACTGGGGACATAATGGGGGTCTCACAGGCATCTGCATCCAGGGTACTCCACCAGTTCCTGGATGCCATGCAAACACATGCCAATGAGCACATTTATTTACCCCACACCCCTGAGGACAGGGCCAGCAGTATGCATCTCTTCCACCATGTAGCACACTACCCTGAGGTGCTAGGTCCATAGACTGCACTCATATACACATCAAAACACCGCCCAGTGAGGAGGGTAGAGTCTACGTCAACCACAAAGGGTATCACTCCATCAACTGCCAGGTTGTTTGCAATGTCCAGAGCATTATCATGAGTGTGTATGGCAGCAGCCCTGGCAGCTATCCTGACTCCCATATCTGGCATGCATCACAGCTCTACCAGACATTTGTCAGGGGGGACATCCCATATGGCCATCTACTCGGGATGCTGGCTACGCATTGGAACCATGGATGATGACACCCATCAGAAATGCACACACACCTACTGAAGAATGTCATAATGTGGCACATGCACAAATTAGGAACATCACAGAGTGTGTGTTTGGGCTGCTCAAGTCAGTCATGGTCCCTGCGCCTTGATATTTCAGGTGGAGCCCTGCAGTAGTCTTTAGTAACATGTGCACAGATGTTCACAGTATGTGCCATGCTACACAATATGATCCTGTGGAAACAGCTGTGGCAGGACCATCACAGGGAAGGGACAAACAGCCTCTCACCAGATCTTTCATCCCCACAGCTAGAGACATAGGGGGACTCAGAGGAGGAACCACCTGAGCCTGTCCCTGTAGGCAGACATAGGCATGCCCAGTATGCCCTGGCCTTGGCAAAGAGGCAATGTATAGCACATGCACTGACAACCTAGGGTTTTAGGGACTGACATCTTACTCTGACATGCATACATAGTAAAAATGATGCCAGCCACACCACATAACCTGTACCTTACCATGTACTGGCTGTGTACTGTGTACATCAGACAGAGTCAGCACTGAAACACAACTCTCACAACTGCTCCATCCACAAGGTAAGTCAATCTCCTTTATTACAAATGTATGGGGTACTAGTCTATGGTAGCATATGTATGGACCTGCTGGATATATGTAAGGGGATAGAGTGGGTTGCTGGGCTACTTGCAGAAAACTAACAGCTACTTGGGACAACAGGTGCTCTGTCCAATACTGGGTGCCCTGTATTATGTATTAGGTCACAGGGCTGGAAAACAGGCTGCAGTATGCAAGGGGAATGCCAAATAGTGGGGTCATAGGACAGACACAACACTGTCCATGCCAGAGTCCACTACCCCCAACACACCAGTGCTCCCATACAACTGTAGTAACAGTATGCTTGCTAGGATATATCTGCAGACCACACAATCCCAGGGCTGTCACAAAGAACCTGCCCACATGTCCTATTTTACATAAAACACAGGGTCACAGCAAAGCTCACACAGTGTCTGTCTGTCTGTCTGCTGTTGATAGTGTGTGGAATTAAACCTCATCATCTGGTGGCTAACTGGGCTAAGTACTTTAGCATGGTTAATGGTGTTGATAGTTCAAAGCTCGCCGCACCTACAACTTTTGCATGTGAGGTATTTGTATGGTAGGAGTCCTACAGACTGTCAATATGCCTCAATCTGTTCATGCCAGAAGGCTGGACAAAGGCACAGACAATGGGTGGCAGAGAGCAAACAAACAGACATTATACATGCTCTGAGTAACCTAGTAAGTGGCTAGTATAACAGCAGGTTGCAACAGGTCAGATTAGCAGAAAGATGTAAAGGCCATCACTTAACTGTGTTAGTACTTTTCTGTGGGCTCCATGTATTAGTATATTACCAAGAAACCACAACTGTATGAGGAAGAGAGCAGACATATGGAGCAGAATACTGGACATCCTGCAGAAACATGTACAGTAAGAGGTATGTAAACTGTCAACCTGTGTCTGCTGTTACAGCACGTAACCCAATCACATTATACCCACAACCACTTGCAACTGGAAATCTGTACAAAGCCATGAATAGTCATGGGACAAAGGCCCAAATACAAGGGGAAGGATTAACTACTGGCCAGACAGTGCAGAGAATAGCAGGTCATGCATTAGCATGGGTTTGCTGATGTGTATGGAGTTAGCAACTCAAATGTTTGTCAGCATGTCTTAATGTCAACCTAGAACGATTTGCCAGTAATGTACCAGAAATCCAGAATGCTATGTACAATGTAACATACATATGCAGAACTCTGTACATTTTATTACAATTGTCACACTTGATAGGTATGAGACATATATTATGTTCAGCATACAGCCAAGGAATGCCTTGGACAAAATATCAAGGAGGTGACTGTTGGATCAGGTGCAGCAGCTAACTGGCTGCAGCACACAAAATCCCAGACTGGAGTGCAGGTAGGCCTGGCCGGGAGTTACCTTGTAAGTACTGATAGTCACACTGGGCATGCACCTACTCTTACCTAACTTGACCCCATGTTTGATGCCTCATTTGTCTGAGGAACGGATATATGAAAATATGTGTGTGCATACAGACAGCTATGTATACGTATCGGTCTCTACCTATCCCCTTCACACATGATTACACAATCTATCAGAATGTGGCACATATAATATATATATATATATATATATATATATATATATATATATATATATATATATATATATATATATATATATATATATATATATATATATATATATATTGCAAACCATTTCAAGCCTAGCCAATTATCCCCTTATCTTCTACAGAAATATGCCTCTCTTGCTCATCAGGGTGCAATGGTTTAACATTTCAAGGCCCTGTGCCTAACTGCCAACCTCCCAATTGGCTTCCTTTACAAAGCCTGTTGATGTAATTTACCTTAACAGCACTGGTTGACATTCTCAAAATAGATAAACTGCCTGGTGCATGCAATATGTGCCTAGTGCTGTAGTGTATACAAATATATAGGTAGGGTTTCTACTCTCAGTAAGGGCAACTCTGTCAGTGTGAGTGTGTATGTGTGAATATGCCATCTTGCAGCAATGAGTCTGTCCCACCTATCTGTATGCAATGGTTATATAATTATACGTTTTCAGGTCCTGTTAACCCCCCCCATTGGCCTCCTTTACAGGCCCTGCTGATGTCATTCACCTTAACAGCACTGGCAGACACTCCCACAACACATAACATCTGTGGTGAATGTGATTAGTTCCTAGTGTTATAGTATGTATAACTAGATAGGTAGGAATTCTAATCTCAAAAAGGCCATCTCTGTGAGTGTGTGTCTAAATATACTCCTTGCAGCAGTGTGTCTGTCGTGCCTATGTGTGTGCATTAGTTATACATGTTTAGGCCCTGTTAACCTCACCATTGGCCTCCTTTACAGGCCCTAGTGATGTCATCCCCTTTAACATCACTGGCAGACACTGTCACAACACATACGCTCCATGGTACATGCAATTAGGATGTAGTACTATTGTATGTAATACTAGATTGGTAGGGGGTCTAATCACAAAAAAGGCCAACTCTGTGAGTGTATGTGTGTGCATGTATACAAATATTCTCCCTTGCAGCAGTGTGTCAGTCTTGCCTATGTGTGTGCAATGGTTAAGCATTTTAAGGCCATGTGAGTACCTGCTGCCTCTAAATAGCCCACGTCTACCTAGGCATAAATGCTATCTGCCACCACCTACATTTGTAGGTACAGAACACTCAGGTCACCTGTATCAAGGGTGGCATGCCTTGTCACAGGGTATGCATGCAGCATTATGCTGTCCACCCATTTGCCCATGGCACACTTCTCTACACAGATGCAACTAGGTAACCATGCACATATAAAGCCTTACCTTGCTGATGTCATATTTCTGCTTTGCTACCATCCCATCCTCAGCCACTGTATTGCCACCAAGTCTCCACAGTGTAGTCACTCAGACCCCTGCAACAGAAACATACAAGGTTCTGAGAGACACCTGCCAGTCTGTAACACCTCTGCCAAACTAACATCATGGAACAAAGGAACAAACACGTCAATGTGTACTCATGGCAGATGCCATTTAGACAGCACCTGTCATGGCATAACAGAACCACAGTAAACAATGTCATGTAATGTACTATAGTCACCCTGTGTATCAGATACATACTTGCATGTCCCTGCATTGATATTATGGATGGCAGGGATGTAGCACAGGTATCATCACATGCACAGGGTGTGGTGTGTGGGTGCCAGTGGCCTAGGCTGTGCCAAACAGTTGATATCATGTGTGGGGTCAGGAAAGGGTGGTGGTCAGCTGGGCCATGGAGAGGTGCCATGTGTGTCTGTTGCTGACCTGCATATGACACTAATGCATGAGTGTGTGTGTGTACACAGTCAAGCCATATGCTAGCCCTAAATGTGGGTATGTTGGACAGCAGTGGACTGTAAATGGCAGACTGGACAGTTCACTATCTCTGGCCATGAAGACAGCAACTGGTTCTGCCTGGAGTGGCACTGGCACCACCATGTCCAGCGTCAGATGCGGTACTAGTCGCTTATGATGAATGGTGTCTCCTGGGCCCATGTCCCTCACTGAACCACCCAGGACCATGTGCCCATGGCCTGCCATGTCATGGTCTGGACAGCACCATCCTTTCTGCAGTGCTGGAGGTACTGTCACTACAGGAGTGTGAGTCTGCATGGCCATGTGGACTCATAGCAGATGTAGTTGCTGACCTACAGCCATGTGTCCGACACCCTACTCTCACCTCATGTTCTAGCACATACAATGTGTGGTCAAGGATTGACAATGTCTCACCTCACTGTCTGTCCACTACATCAGTGAAGCAATGGACAGTGTCACCAGTGTTGTGGATGGAGTCACGGATGCCAGACAGTGATGCATCCATAATCCTGAGCATCCATGTGGTGTTTCATTCGGAACATGCCTGTACCTCCATAATGGACCAAAACATGCGTCAACTGATTCATAATGTGACACCTTTGTCAGGTGGTGAATGGGCAGCAGTCCTCCTTTGAACACCCCTGTCAATCTGCTTGTATGAGACCTCACCAGCTCTCTGGCTATGGCTAGTGTCTGTAGTCACTAATGCCATAGTCACCACACTCTCCTGTTTGATGCTGCCAAACTCTGACTGTTCAATATCTGCGGCCACAGGGGACTAGGTATGTGTGGGGACATTTGGGGAGGAAGTGAAATGTCAATCCATGGGACAGATTCAGCTCTCAACAACCTCACCTGTGCTTCACTATGGCCACCATCATCATCATAGTCTGATAAGAGACTGACATCAGGTTGTGAGGGAAGCACACTGCAACCCCCATGGTCACCTGTGAGGAGGAAGACAACAGACTTACATTAATACCTACACTATTATTTCTGCTGATCCACATACACACACATACAGGTGAGGTGACACAACATCATCATACATACCACATCTTATTTCTGATCCCATGCACAACACACAAGCAGACAATAACATACACAGACAAGACATATCCTTATAAACATGCATTGCAGCTATGCCTGGTTAATGTTGCTAGCACTATACACCTGTGAGATAAGTGATATGTCAGTTCATAGGTTTATAGGTGTGTACTAGGCTAATAGTCCTGGAGCCTTTACAAGCCTAGCCCATAGGATTACCCCGGCATCATGTCACCCAACCTTAGTTCCCAGTGCCTCTATCAAGTAGAGCCACTGGAGTGATCCCTGGGATGAATTTTCTATCTCCCATCCACTCATCAAGATTTCTCTTGAAGAGGGACAGTGAGGTGTTCTGCTTGACATGTATGGGATGTCTATTCCATCAAACTAAGTTGCCTGTCTTGGGACTTGAACTATGAACACCTGCAACTCTAACCACTACTCTATATTGGTTTTGGCAGTGTATGTGATAGACCTACACCTAAAACACAGTGCATCCATCTTCAACATATGATTGCCCCCTATATAGCAGACTGCATAGACGTTCACAAAAATAAGTGCAATTATGTTGCAGCTCCTGCAAATACACTACTGTTAATACTGATTCAATGCACTACAGTGAACCCCTCCAAAACTGAACATACAATTATTGTACTCCAGCTAAGCATAGCAGTTGTGTCTTCCCCAAACTGGCAGCCCTTAAAATTCTTAGGGTATATGTGAGTCATACCTAAACAGTTTCACACTCACCAGCTGCAGGATGTTGGACTCTGGCCACACCAGATGCACCTATGGAAATGTGAGGGAGAGGTATTGTCAGCAAACACAAATGTGGCATTGTTAAAGGATAATATGTGCATATATCAACATGTACAGTAGGAACTCTGATACTGCCCACATTGCTGACATTCTGAGTATATGTGCACAAGTGTGCAATATAAACAAATCACCCTCTCGACATGCAGATTGACCTGGCATCCATGTACTTGTATGCAGAGGCTGCCACAATGGCTGCTACAGTATTACAGTGATGAACACAGGAGGCTTGCCTGGATGCTACTCTGCTGTGGAAACTGTGTCACCCACCTCCATGATGCATGGGGTGATGGATGCTTGGGAGCTGGTGGTTGATACCAGGTTTTCTAGGAACTCCTCTGTGGCCAAGAGTGGTTGTTCTGCTGCAGGCCCTCCATCGGTGGCAGCACAGCACCTGGCCACAGCAGTGGCCCTTTGCCATGCAGCATTTATCATATTGGTCGCCCGGTGTCAGACCTGCTTGTAGCTGCTTTCCTATAGCCCTACTTAGTTTACTGATGTGATGAGGTCAGCCCACAGTGCAGCACTTTGGTCCCAATTTTGGAAACTCCTGGAAATCAAGATGTGATGCAGTCTGAGGCCATCCAGGATCATATTATTTTCGGCAGCAGAAAAATGTGGGTGCCTCCATCTGTACATGGTTTCTGAAAGACAAGGAGAGGAGAACATGTCACAGGACCATGTACATTGCTCTCCACTATGTACACACCCTGCACATCCAAATTGCCCAGCACTATCCTCCAACTACCACATGAAACCCCGTCATCTTTCAACACAGTATATATGCGGCTATCAGCAACATAGTGGCAATACATCTTGCGTTTTACTGCTCATCTTGTTTTTTCCTGCCACTTGCTACTTGTACTCTAATGTCTTCAAATGCATCTTTTCTTTTACATTTATTACTGCTTGGTTATAGCCTGTCTAAATTGTAAGTGTTATTGTAAGCCTCTTACTTTTGGTTTAAGCACTTGGGCTTTAGGCCCACCCCTTAAGTCTTCCTGGCTTTTCTCCCTCAGATTCTGACAAATATGGATGGACAATGTCCTACAGTTTCTCCTGCTAGTCTGGTTGATATGGGCATCCTGACACAGTGTAGCAACTGCCTCATGTACATGGACAACTATCTACTGCACCACCTAGCAACACAATTTGTGAGAGATGCAAGTACATTAGGAACCTAGAGTACATGCTCTCTCCCTCTCAAGCCAGTATATCTGGCACTAAAAAGGTTGTCAACACAATCATTACACCTCAAACACCATGCACACCTACACAACAAACACCCACATATGTGGGGGTCCTTAACATAAACATATCCAAACAAATGACACCTCCGAGGCAAAAACACACGCTACCTCCACAGCCATCCACACCACATACCATGCATAGTCCACACACCTATGCCTCATTGCCACGAAGGCTTCACCATAAACCCAACATATTAGTCATAGGAGACTCTATTGTGAGACACACAGATCTGCCTCTCTCAAGGCTGGATAAGGAGAAAGTCATGGTTAGTTGTCTGTCAGGTGCCAGAATCCACCATATCACATACTTACTGAAGTCTCTCATTCAACAGGTACTGTTATGACTCTCTCATAGTCAATGCTGGCATGAATTACTTGAGACATACCTCCCTGGACTATATGAAGAGAAGCATGATATAGCTTGATGATAATGTGTCCCAGGCAGGTATGTCCCTAGCCTTAAGCAGCATTCTGCTGTCACACAGAATGATGCCTCAGTACAAACAGGAAATGATTAACTTTAACAATTGGCTTAGTTTCTGGTCCGATTCCAGGGGGATCCAGTACCTGACAGCGTGGAAAGATATGATCGACAGACCACAATGCTTTGACAGAGATAGCCTGCATCTGTCTCACCTGGGCTTCAGACTCCTGGCAAAGGTTCATGCTTCCCCAATGGTGCCGTTTTTAGGAAAACTGATGAGGTTAAAACTACCAACATGAAAATGTCAACAAAACACAACTTAAAGGTTATGCTGCTAAACGCTAGGAGTCTAAACATGAAACTTCACTCATTTCAACCATTCTTAACCCTGAAAATGCTGACATCTGTGCAGTCACGGAAACCTGATTTGCAGCTGTGGTGAGCACCACAGCCTTACCAGGTTACCCATCCTATCATATATTCAGACCCCAAAATGTGGGCAGTAAAGCCAAAGGAGGTGGTGTTTCAATATATATCAAAGACATACACACCTACAGGCTGGTCAAACATTATGATGCACAGGAAACACTCAAAGTGCAGTTAAACATTAACAAGATCCATATTCAAATCATAGCCAGCTACCGGCCCCAAATCTGACTCAAGATGCCCATTCTGCCTATATGGAGCTGTCCAACTCTATCAGAATTCAACACTTTGCCCTGATCCTGGGTTACTTTAACTACCGAAACATAGATTGGAAGAACTACTCATGCCACAGCACAAATACCCAGAGATTCATCAATTTTGTCAATACAAACACCTTGAACAGCCAGATGGTACCCTTATGGGATGTGGAAATATCTTAGACATGGTGTTAAACAACATGAGCAACCCCTGAAGCATCCCTACAGCATCATCCTCCCTGGTAAAATTCAACCATAAAGTGGTCACTTTTGAAGTCCGCATCTCCCACAATACCCATCTAGCTAGGGTCAGACAAACATGTCTACGAAGTTGATTACAGCCTCCTGATGGATGGTATAAACAGCTTCACAGCCCCTTCTCTCTCTGTAGGAACTGCCACCAATATTCAAAACTACACCAAAGCACTATATGAGCATGTATATATATGCATGGAATCAGGAATACCCGACAGGACTACATCCTCTGCAAGGATAAGTGAACCTGTTTGGTGGACATCTGCAATAAATAAACTGCATAACAAGAAGAAAATAATCACTGCCCAAGACCAAGATAGAGTAGGTGCCTAGTTGGAAGCAATGTCCCCGTAGCCTGAACAAGCAAATAAGAGCACTAATGAAATCCTCCAAAGCAAACTTTGAGTCCAAAATGGCAACATCTACTAGAGACGATCATAAGACCTTCTTCACATATGTCCGCAACCTCAAAGGAAGCACCCAGATATGATCAAAAGTGGTGGTCAAGGACACCACATATACAAATGCCGCAGATATAACAAACTTGCTGGCTGACAGAATCAGTGAGAACTTCACCCCTCTGCCCCCCATTAGTAGATCAGGACATCTCCAGTACTGTTCCCTTCCCCTTATATGTAGGAAACAGGTCATCACTTCTCTCTCAAAGGCAAAAAATACAGCCTCCATGGGACCTGATAACATCCCAGTCTGCAAACTACATGAACTCAGGCAGCAACTTGTAGCACCATTAGGCACCCTATTTAACCAAAGGCTGAGTACTGGCTTTGTCCCAGCTGAGTGGAGGACAGCCACTATCATCCTTTTGCATACACTGATCCATGAAAATATAGACCCATCAGCCTAACTAGCTTGATCTGCAATGCCATGGAATGGATTATCATGGACCTCATTAACAAGGACTTTGGCAACTTCCAAACACTTGATCACACACAGTTTGACTTTGTCAAGGGGAGATCATGTCTGTTAAATTTGGTCAACGTCTTTGAGATAGTCACCAAAACCATGGATGAGGGAAGGACAATGCATACCGCCTACATTGACTGGCCAAAGCCTCTAACACTATTTTGCACTCAGCAATAACAAATAAATTCTCTCAACTAGGCAGCAATCTGTATGTTACCAGATGGATAACAAACTGGCACACTGATAGAACCCACCTAGTCAAAATAGGGGAAGCAACCTCAAGCAGTAGACCCATAACAAGTGGTGTACCCCAGGGTTCTGTCTTGGAGCCTCTGTTATTTGGGACATATTTTTTCTGAGATGCAGGGCAAAACCAGTGGGCTATGGCTGACCAAGTTTGCAGATAACTGCATGCTGGGTGCTGTCGCCAAATCCCCTAGTGATATGACATCCTCCAAGAAGGTCTCACTCAGACAAATGACTGGTGCCAGAAACATGGCCTCAAGCTGAATACCACAAAATGCATCATCATCCCTTGGGGGAGAGTGATGTCCCCACAAATTATAACATTAATAACATCCTAAGCATGCAATTAGTCATGAGGGATTTGGGCACACAGGTTCATAGCAACCTGGCTTTTGACTACCATGTTGCTTCAATTGTACAGAAAGCCTTCTACATGTACCACCTCAACAGTAAGGGTATCTCATCCATGGACAAGGAGATCATAACATCCCTGTATTCTTCCCTTATAAGCCCCATTATTGAGTACAAAGCCCCTTTCAGCATGTATCTCACAAAGTGTGGTGCTGCGGTAGCGTTGTCGCCTCATAGCAAGACATTGTCCCATTCGATTCTCAGCTAGAGCATCTTCTGTGTGAAGGCATATGTGAATGAGGCGTGCCTTCGTTGAAGGTTGTGCATCAGGGCTGGTAACCTGGTACGTAAAAATCCACTACTAATCATTAGCGGACCGGAGTTCTGCTGTGATGACCCCTAACCGGGAAAAGCCGAAAGACACAAACAAACATGCAGCAGCTGGAGTGACCACAGAGGTTCCTCACCAGTAGACTCCAGGGCCTCATACGTCTGCCATATACAGATAGGCTAAAAGCCCTATCCCTGTACTCAGTTTTATACAGACTCCTCAGAGATGACCTCTATCTGGCATACAAGGCGATCATGGACCCCAGCTTGATGGGACTGCTGCATATCTGTAAGTCAAGCTCTACTTGAGTAACCCGCATGCATGCCCTCAACCTGGTCTGTGACAAACAGGACTTGTCAGGACAGATTTGTGTCCCAGAGACTCCCCCATCTGTTGAATAGACTCCCTTTCCACATCAAGCAGAGTACCTCTTTACCCCTTTTCAAGCACAACCTGGATAACTGGATGGAAAACAGGAAATACACCCTTGGGATTTCACCTGTGTCCCTGTTGGATGGGGGCATCAGGTGCTGACTTGTATAAACATAGGCTAAACTCTTGGCTAGGCTTATAAGGGCCTCAGGGCCAATAGGCTAGTAACCTCCTATGATCCTGTGATTCTATGATTACTGATTATGGCCCTGTGCTCTGTGACGGGCTGTGTTGTTATGTCTCCACTCTCATCAAAGCTGTCTACTGTGATGTGTCCCCTATGGGCGACGTCCCAGTACCATGTCATACAGCTGCTGTCTGACAAATAGGTAAGTGTTGCTACAAGTATATGGGAAATGTCCAGCAACATATGTGTGATGCAATGACAGACAGCACTGCAAATGTCTTTTAGGGTATCTTCTCTGTAGGTGTCTGACTTCTGCAGTACACAGATGTTTGCAAAATGTGTACATGTGTCTGATATATGTAGACCCTGTGGCAGAAAAATATGGATGTCTGGCAAACAGTTGGACAATATGGAATGGTTCTTCTCAGACTGTGGGAAATCTGGCTGTTACATGCCAGAACCCTCAGAAATCAGTTATGGTACAGTAATATCTGTTACTGAATTCATTGACTTACTTTGTAAGCTCAATATGTACACTCTGTCACTGAGGTTGGGCCTGTGTCCCCCCACTACTACTGGCTATTACCTGAAGTCCTGGTGTAGGGGGTCAACAGGTATGTTAGCCATAGCTCTCAAGTAATGAGATATGGATGTCGAGTACACAGTGACCTAGCCAGAGTACATAAGGAACAGTCAGGGACACCTGTACAATGTTTGACCTATTGCTGTGTGACATTCACAGACTGAGAGGAGAAGAATGATAGTACATCATTTAATATTCCAACTGCATCCACCATTACTTACTGTCACTATTGTCTAACACACAGTCCAGTAGCATTTGTACAGGAGCTAACCATTGTAGGAGGGACTCAGAGGGCCAAAGCTGTGATGTACATCACAGCAGGGAGAGTTGACAGGGAAGCCTGTAGGTGATGAACAGCTGACTATCAGCAACATGTCATTCCAAAATATGTACTACAGACCTACTGTTGTAATCTCTATTCCCCATAACTGCATCCTCCCATCTGTATCCCATTACATGGAGACTTCTGTTACATACCTGGCAGAGTGCTATACTCCTTTTTGTGCAAAAATCCTGAAGAATAATGCTTGTGATATTGCAGTCTGTCTTTGTACAGAAAGTCACAGACCTGTTTACCATAGGCAACTGCTTGCATTTTATAGGTACTGCTCATGAACAGGTGATGGCCTGTGTACTAATCTGTAGCTCAGATGTGCTAATTGCATCCACAACAGCTGGGTTGCACTTTCATTAGCCAATGGCATGGCACAACAGTGCTATGTTTAAGGCCTTCGTGTAGGCCTTGGCTCCTTTCCTAGTCTGTGGGATGGACATTATCGAGATGTGGAGACTACAGCATCGCAGAGGGTAGGTAGAAAAACTGTCCACTGTTGGGATTTATGTGGTATGTCCACAGTTTTGCATGCTATGTATGGCCAATGTGAGCAGACTTTCTGATTATGTGGCAGTTTAGTGTTAAACAATGTGGGTTGAGGTCTGTAAGGGGGAAGACAGATGTTAGTCTCATATTTTATATGCATCAGAATATTCATGCTGCTGCAGTAGCTGCTGGTCTATCAGCTGTGTATGTTTGTAGGGGAAGACTGTGACACATGTTCCTGTTGCTTGACCTTTGCCACCCCACCACTTTATGTATGGGTGCTGTGTGGATCCCTTGTTCTAGATGGTTGTGAGGTGTAGTAGGTCTGTAGCAGGTAAATGAACATACTGCTATATATGTTGCAGGCTGCAGCTGCTGCATTTTTCCCGGGTCTATATTAGAAGACCGACTGTTTAGGTGATCGAACACCTAAACATCAATCTTCTAATATCGAACCGCACAATGTCGAACGTCCCAAAGAAACACGTCCCTCTGCCACAACACAAAAAACATTACTTTACATCTAAATTAAGTGGGGGACCTCACCCCCCACACCCCCTGATGTGGGGGGGGGCTGTGCACCCCACTCCACCCTAACTAAATATACCAACTCCGAGATCACTCAACAGTAGGGAAATAGCAAACTCTAGAGAATGGCCAAGGGAAATCTTTCCCTGCGTTAAATCGGCTGTTTGCCATTTTTTGCTTTTGATATTAGAAGATCGATGTTTAGATGTTCGACCACCTAAACATTTGGTCTTCTAATATAGACCCGTTTTGCCCAGGAGTCATACTGGGAAGTGTAAACACATTGGAGGATATCAAGCTGTATGTGTCAGTGAGGGAGCGGAGCAGTGTCAGCTCTGTTGTTACAGCATAGCCACAGTCCAGATAAGGCATGTGCTTAAAGTACATATGTTATGTAACAGTGCCAATTGGAGAGTGGTAGGTGACATATAAATAGCCTATACATATTTGTGCAGTTTTTCCCTACCTACAAGGGTTTGACGTGCTAAGATGGGTAGCAGTGAAGGCCGTAGTCACAACCTGTTTCAGTCAAAATTGCAGGACTCAGTCATTATTTGTTGTATTCACAAGCATGTAATTGAAGTGCAACACACTGGATTTGAACCCAAGACTGTGGGTGGCAAAATTTACAGCATAGTATGAATTTAGCAGACTGAGCTACTGAGCCAATACTTTTACAGGTCTATTTGAAAAATATATGTGTATGCATACCGTCTGTTACACAGGATTGGCATTAGCATGTGTGTTCGGATAGGTTTAATGTGTAACACTGAACTGTCTCTCATGATTTTGTAACCTCAATATGTACTGACTTGCCAGTACTTCAACACACAGAATAGGTTTTGTGACAACTGTGCCAACAATAGGTGGTACAACTGTGGACATTCTACAACAGTCTCTGCAGTTTTCAGCTATACCTAATGTCCTAGGCCTCACGTACAGCCATCATTATTTATTTGGCTGTGTACTGGTTTGGTGTCTGCATCACAGTCCCAAGTACACTGTCAATTTTTCCATTATATGTACAAGCAGTGTGTCATTGACAATCAGTATATGTTTATGGAAACACCAATTTTCTTTCTGAGCTGAGTGGTCTAGTGGGCTAATACACGTGCTGTAATTGCAGAGTCCCAAATCCAAAACTTGGCAGAGGTAATTGGTTGGCAGATGTGCCTAACAGTGTCAGAAATGCCAAAAGATGATTAAGGCAGTTTTAAATGGGTTATTGCTGCCCTGATTAAACCAGTGCTAATTCCAAAAAAAGAAAAAAAGGGTGATAGGAAAGTGGTGGGGTGGGGGGGCCACTGTGAAAGGCAAGTACGGATGTGCAGGGCAGATGCAGGAAAAGACCATAGCTCTCCATTTCTTGTACAGCAACAGCTGTAGACAATTTGGAACTTGGGGCCTCTGAGGGCAAGATGTATGTGTTGATTGATTCATGTAATGATTAGAGTGTGTCCAGTGGACGCGGGTGTGAATGAAGAGCTATGTATGGGATGATATTTTTTTTGTGGGACAGATGCCCATTTTTTTGAGGAGAGAGTGGGATGTTTGGGGAAGGGATATAAGTATGTGTGAGGAGGTACATTGGGTAGGAGAGGTTGCATTTGCAAAAAGACAGCATACAGGACAGTGTAAGACACATGAGGGGGCTAAACTCCTTGGACAGGTAGGGTGCTGTGGAATTGGAGAGCCATGTACCCCCAGATGGCAGCAGTAAAACTGAGCTTCCCACACCTGGGCAGTCAGCACTGCTCCTTCACTGCCCCAAATGTGGCTGTTTTGGGGGCTGGGCGCCTGGGCCATCTTGCCCCTCCAGGTTGGCCAGTCTGCACTCAATCTGGCACAGGTGAGCTTCAAGCCATGGTGCATGATCCTGTGAACCATCCCTGATAGCTGCTGCTGGGTAACAACTCCCTCTCCATGCCCCCTTCTAGGGGGGATGGGCCCCATCCCCTGAGGCATTTCCACCTGTGGTGCAGGACCAGCAGAGTAGGCCGCTCCAGGTTGAGTCCCAGACATGCTGGGATCCAGTGACATGGCTGGCTGAGGTAGGGTAAGCGGATCACCAGGAACCGGCCTACCCAGTCGAGCTATGGTGTTGAGGTATTTCAAAGTATATAGGTTAGTAAAGAAAAGAACATTTACTTAGTTATAACAGCATGTCAAAATGTTACAAATAACCCAGTAACCTAACATTGCATAGCATATGGAACACAACAATAAGTGAGATAGTCAGTATAGTAACACATGCCAGTAACAGTTTCGGCATAAGGCCAACAACATAGGTAATTCAACAAGGTATGTTAGTATGCAACCATTGTAATACATAAGAATAATAAAACACAAGGCCCAACATAACATTTTGAGAACAATATATGTTAAAAGTAAACCATACCCAATATATAACAATAATAAATAATGATGTGGATAAGGGGTGGGGGGAGAGAGAAATACATTCCATTCCATTACTATAAGTATAGGCTTATTGTTCGCAACAGTACTCTTATTTACTCTACAGGTCTGCTCTTAGTTTATGTATACAAATCTCCTATAGCTTCTGTAGCACCTACATACCTCTCCAGCTATCCACATGGGACACTATGGGCCAAGCTGTAACACCTAAAGTTACACAACTACAGGGGACTATTATATGTCAGGGGGACATATATGACTACCAAGGTGTACTGTGGACTAATGTAGTGTGACTGTGCTATTGAAATAAATCAAGTAGATGATAAATCTGGGTCTAAGGGATTTGGCAACAGTGATTACAGTCCATGACAGTGTGACACTTGAAAGACATGTATCATGCACAGTACAGAGAGTTTACCTATCATGCTGTCCTTGACAGACATGGGGTTATACTATCAGCAGACATTCACAGACACACCAGACATACAGCCGTACCAAGATTAAACAGTTTTATTTGTTTTACTCACTTTTCTGACTATCGTAACTTGTTGACTTTATTTACTAACGTCTTATAATCTTGCTGAGCAATGCTAACACACTTGTTCATCTGAAGATGGAAAGTATTAACCCATTTGAACAGCTACTACAGACATTTATTTACATGTCAGTCCTGTGGGGAGATCATTCGTTTACAATACATAACTGTTTCTATAAATATTTAGTAGGAGCTGTCCCTGGATTCAAACCCCAGTCTGTGTGTGACAAAATGTACATCACACATAGAATTTATCAAACCAAGCTACTCAGCCACTGCTGAATATTAACTGACTGATATGTACCTAGAGTCCATCTGGGAAGAAAATATGACCTGGTAAAAGAGGTAAAGTGTTATTCAAGACTGCAGTGACACTTGAACACACATACATGAGATTCATGCTTTAGAGAGATAGTAGGTGAACTGTGCATTGATCCATGGAATGCAGGTATAGACAATTAACCCATAGTGGGTGGGAATATGTGCAATATGTACAGACCATATTGGAGTGCTGGGTTGGCTACCTGACCCATATACAGTTGCAGATGGTATATTTGCAGTCTACAGCTATTACAGCTTTATACTTGCCTGCAGCAGCATACCCAAGATCAGGAATGGATATAAGCAAAATGCAATGGGTAACAGAAGACAGTCCTGAGATTCACAATATACCTTGGGTGTCCCTATTATTGGTTCAGATCTTAGTGCAGAATAAATATAATTTTGCATTATATCTTGTAGTACAGCTCTACATCTACAAATTAGCAAAACACTCTTTATTAGCAAACCTTTAGTCACTTAGTGGTATTATTCCTGTTTCTACTTCACAGCAGATGTAATACTCAATTTCCTGACCAACAGCCTTAAATACACACATATTGTACAACACAGGTTTATTAGGGGTTCCTTTATGCAGTGATTGTTATATTTCTACAGTCGTTTATAATGAACATGTCATATAATGCAGGTGTTGCAATACAGCTGTAATTCCTCAATTAATGCAGTAGAAACTTTATTTCCTTAACATTATTAATCCAGTAGAACTTTATATTTTTTAACATTATTAGTTCAGTAGTAACTTTATTTCCTTAACATTATCAGATTTCATGCTTTCATCTTCATTGAACTGTACCTGGCATTAGTCAGTTATAGCAGTGCAGATCTATGACCACATTCATTGCAGTACAAGCAAAACTGAATATACAAACTGGCAGTTACTAATTTACTCTTTGTGTATATGACTATAGATTCCAAGACACATTTGTACTCAGCACACTCATGGTGCAACCTGGCCAGCCACCCTGAATAGGCCTCCAGTTTGTGAGCTCTCTCCTCTGCAACTGTGGGGAAAGAAACACACCATTATGCATAGCTCTCTATCACACATTCAGAGTAGAATTTGGTAAAACAATGGTAACAATACACACAAACTGGTGGGACATTTCTGTCTCTAGCATCTTGGACCAGGTGGTCAAGAGGTCCCTCTTATGGTGCTTCACATCATCATAATGATGATGCACCTGCTTACCTGTGCAGGGGACACCAATTGCACTGGTAAAATCATGTGCCAGCTGGTCACAAGCCTCTGATTTGTATTCTGACCAATGGTACTGACCCTGCAGCAGCTGGATGTCATGGTATTTACAAGGAGTACAACCATGACCCTGGACTCCAGAATGCCCCACGACTATGCCCAGAAGCACTCACGCTCTCCAACTCCTGCCATAGTCTCTGCCAAGATCAAACTCCAACAGGTTATGGCTGTATTCATGCCTGTTGCACTTAAATAAACCTATTTTCCCACCCTTTACTGCCATTGGGCCATTTTTTAAAATGTGGCACTTCACTTAGCACTGCTGAGCTCAGCTGAGCAGTGTTTAAGCTGGCAATGCTTTGCAATGCTTAGCAGTGCATAAACCAGTTTAGGGGAGCTGATCAGTGCTTAAACGGGCATAGCTTAGTTATGCTTTGCACTGCTAAGCAATGAACAAACTAGCTAAGCATGGCTAAAACATTCCTTGATTAAGCAGTGCTTGGCTAGGTGTAGCTGTGCTTAGTGGAGCTTAGCTAAGTGCAGCAAAGCAGGATTCAATAATACATTTTAAAATTGTGTAATTGCAAACTAAAATATTTAATAACATGTCTGTGCATACATACATTATTCCATAAAGGGTTTACACATACTTCTCATAATAATGTATTTGCAACATAAATACTTCATACCCTGTCTGTGTATTCATACAAATTTCAATCAAGGTTTAATAGTACTTCTCAAAAATGTGTATTTGCAAACTAAATTTAATAACCTCTGTGTAATCAAAAGAATTTAACTGGGATTTAAAAGATGTCTCATACTGTGCATTTACAAAATAACCTCCATGTGTATTCAAACCCTGCACTTACGGCTGTCACTCTAACCATTTGGCCACATGGCCATGAGGAATGCTGCTATACATAAATATATATATATATATACATATATATATATATATATATATATATATATATATATATATATATATATATATATATATCCACTAGGCTTAAGCACTGATAAGCACCGCACAGCACTGTGCCACACAAACCCACTCAGCTATGCTTAAACTTGACCTTTCCTAAATAATTAAATGTATCTGGTTTCTATTTTTAGATGTCTGACACATGGCCATTGTTAAGCGCCTTGCTGCCCAAACACACAAAAAAAATTAAACAAAAACTTTTATTACATATGCATACATTGATATCTGACACTTTGATAGTGCAGGGGTTGTGTTACTCGTCGTTGGACACAGTAGCACACTCCCTACATTGATTCACTAACTGTGTTAAATAGCTCTCCCTCAGTAACTTGCCTTCATTAATATGCAAGGCGTGCTGCCAAGGGGGATCCACATCCACAGTACTTTCTGTGTACGCCTTCCACTATTCCTACATGGATTTTATTAAAAACCCAGGCACATCTGAGCAAATCTCTATCTGTATGTGTGGTAACACATAGGTGCTAAATTTCTGTCAGATTCTAGTGATGGGGGATAGTGTGGGAAACAGAGTCAGATAACCAGATGTGGTGTCATTGCATAATCAACTCTGAAATAATATTTTGATATTAGCAAGAAATTGCTCTCAGCATTCTTCATTCTGTCTTGGATCTGGCAACAAGGACCATTCACCCATCTTGCCTTGCTCTAGTCAGTAAGTAGGAACAGTAATTCTTTTAGTCAATCAGAGATAGTGAGACTAGCTAAATACTGTTTTTCTATAACTATATGAAACTTTTCATCAGTGTTATTTTCAATATCTCCTGTGAATGAAACTCTATTTATTGTAATTAGATATTTAGTATTTTATTGTTGTTTTGTTATTTATTATTAGCTATATTTACACTTTCCATTGTGGCTGGTCCTTTTTAGAACATTTTTACGTTTTGAGAGTATTTGCACATATTTATTTGGTGATAACTGTGGCCATTCCTCAAAGCCTTGCTATTTGGTCATTACCAGTTGTATTAATATTAATTTCACTCAGTATAATTGGGTACCCTTGAAAGAGGCTTAAAGTAGCTTGGAGGGGGTTCTGGAGGTAGTGATAACTACCTTACAGTGTGGGCAGTAAGGGGGAACAGCAGGTGGATCTATGCAAACCTTTCCCAAGAGTGTGTGTGCAAATCAAATCTCAAATAGTGCGTGTGTCAGCTGCTTGGACTAGGGACACAAAGCACTGGGTTCACAGAGAGGGTATGGAAGGACTTAACTTGGAACATCAGCTAAGGACTCAACTCTAAGCTGTGCCAGTAGGGATTCTTATTGGAGGTTTGGACAAATATGGAGGAACCAACCCCTGGACTGAGAATGCTCCCTGGGTGCTCTTAAGGGAAATTGTGCTTGATGCAGACAGGTCTGCATCTGGAAATACTGAGGGTATCCATTTGTATTCTAAGTAAACATCCCTCTCCAGTGTCAGTGATGAGGATTCAGGCTCATTGATTACTGGCCCAGAGTGGGGATGTCACAACACCTATGAACTTCGTTCTGCTTACATCATCAAAATGAGATAGATAAGCATGTCATTCATTGCCACATCTGATTGAAAAAGTATGTTTTCCTTAGGAAGCATGCATTATTTTAAAATGTCTTGAATTAGTGCCTGCTTCCTGACAATATTATTGAAGTAAATTATGGTGCATTGCTACTAAGAAAGGATCCACCATAAACTTTATGATTATGATGGAGCTATGCTGCAAAAAATCAGGCATATTTCAGAATTTCATAAGCAGGGTTGTAGATAAACATGTTCCCTATTAACCAAGGAACTATGCAGGGATGTTTACTACCTTCCTAGCACTTCCTAATTTATACTGATACTCATCTGGGAAAATATTTCAGAGGAAGGCGTCATGTTCCAATAGTCAGAAATGTATGTTGTCTGGCAATTTGTTATGGCAATGATACTGTCTGCCTGACTATTGCAAATGTGAAACTGCTTTCTTAGATACATTGGTTAGAGAGAGAGAGATTTAAAACTCAGTGAATTATTAATAAATCAAAAGTGAAGCATCCAATAATCCCTACATATGTGCAGCAAACCTCAGCTGCCTATATCATTGAAAGAATAAAAATAAAAGCATAGTTTAGATGTATTAACAGGAAACTTTATTGAGCCACTAAAGCAAAAGATAAGTACACTCATCTAGCAACTTTCACACATTGTAGGTTTCTTCACTACAACATAAATGTTCTTCACACTGATCTGAAGGAGTTCAAAGCTCTTGAAAATAGTTTACTAGACAAAAGCACATATATTTCACTTTAGTGGCTCAATAAAGTCTACTGTTATCTCATATGAATTATGTTTCTAATTTTATTCATTCAAACTTAATTATCAGTGTTGATAAATGCAAAAAATATAATTTCAGTTCTAAATGAAGAAAATATAATTGCAAGATAGGAAATAGGAAAATAACATGTTGTATAATAACTACTT
Source organism: Protopterus annectens (assembly GCF_019279795.1). Taxonomy (NCBI): domain Eukaryota; kingdom Metazoa; phylum Chordata; order Ceratodontiformes; family Protopteridae; genus Protopterus; species Protopterus annectens. The sequence continues at coordinate 1,214,343,212 of NC_056732.1, forward strand.
AGGATTAATTTCTACAAATGCAGGCACAGGAAAATAATATATTGAATATCTAAAGCTAAGAACTGAATTGGGAATTTGGCCGATAGAGTGCATTGCCATTAATGAGGGCTGCCTGGTATAAAATCAAAAAGTATCTAAGCTTATCAAATATTTGTCTGTACTGTGCACTTCTTTTCCAGAGATGTTTATCAGAAAAATAATTTCCTGTTATTAGACAGCAGGCAATTAAAGAAATAACAATATTTGACCTGATTACAATCATACAGCTTGCAGCAGAGGAATTGATAAGGCAGGCATCTGTGGAAAAACAGAAGTGGCAGCTAAAGAATATGTTGAAATATGATGAAAATTAAGGAAATTATAAGATGGTCAAAATAATGCAATAAAAGTACAGGTTTAAACACCTGGCAAAATATTTAAAAAAAATCAGTAGAACAGCTTGCTATGGCATACATAAAGCAGATTATTAAGACTAAAGAGATAAAAAGATAAGGGGAAACTGTTTAAAGTAATTATTCTGATTTTTTTTTACCAGAAGATTAGTTTTTCACAGTAATTGAAAATACTTAACTGTGATTCAACAGTGGAAAAATGTAACAGTATATTTAAAATATAAATTTGAGTTCTTTGAAAGTATCTTCCCTAGAAGGTAAATGAAAGCTTTTAGATTGGGGACATTTTTCTAAAAGCAAATTTATTTAATGTTTTATATAACTATGAAATTTTAGTGGTGATAGAGAGAACATTATAAAGAAAAATTTAGGCCTAGCATATCATATATTCTAGGATGAAGAAAATGAAAATCTAAGTGAAAATCTATTTACAAATCACATTATAGCATGATATAGGAAGTGGTGAGTAAAGGTTGTAAGATTCACGGAAATATAAATAAATTAACAAATTGATACTGATAAATAAAAACTAATGAAACTAAAAGACTTTGGTGATATTTAAGAGATGAAATGTACAGTCAAATCCGATAACTGTAGAGTACTTTATTAACAAAAATAAATATAAATAACATCAAGCGCTTTCGTCTCCTTAATAGGAGACTTTATCAAGATCTTATATCATCGAATCCTTTTAGTTTCATTAGTTTTTGTTTTTATTTGTTTTTACTAGTTTGATTGATAAATAAAAGCAGATAATAGTTTGAACAGTTTTCCATTTTAGTAATACAAATAATCAATCAAAATGTATTTAATTGTAAGAAAAATGGAAATAGATGGCCATATCATAACTGTTGCAACTAATAAGAACCACAAAAAGAGGTTCAGTGGAGCACTTTATCAGCTAAACAGTCTGCTTAGCAACAGATGGCTGGAAAACTGTGGCCAGGATTCATAAATAGGTGATCATTGTACTAAACTTGTGTGCATGATGAGCAGAAATGAGCAAGGTGTTTGTGAATCAGAAAACAGTGGTACATGTTATAAGCAGTTTGAAAAAAGAACATAACTGTATGATTATGACAGTATAATGAGATGAACTGTATACAAAAACATGGTGGGGTGATTCAGAAACATAAAAACATGGAGATATCATACTTGCTTTAGCTTTAAATTTGACCCCCATGCTTGCATACTGCCACATAAAAACTTTAAAATATGTTAGGAGCTGCCACAGCTATTGTAAATCAGAATATGCAAGAGGCTGTCATACAAGGTGCTGCTGATGATGATGCCAGATGTCACCCATGAAGGTGTATGGTTTTCAGATCACCATTAACCTACCATAGGTTCCATAAAATTGAAATAATGGACCACAATAGGGTGGGCAGAGACATTAGGCACCACACAGTGGATATCTGCCTGCCAATCTGTGGCTCAACAGAAATTATGGAGAACCATCCCAGTGAATACCAAGGTAAGCTTTATGTATTTGAAGTACAGGGACCAGTTGGTGACCTGCAAGGGACACAGCGGGGGTTCACAGGCTTCTGTGTCATACTCCACAAGTTCCACAATCTAATTTTTCAACATGTGGGAGGTGTATGTGCTTTCCACATACTACAGAGGAAAGAGATAGTACCATGCAAACTGCCTGTGCCTTAGCCCATTTTCATGTGATACTGGTAGCCACAAACTCTACCCACATTAAAATAAAGCACTACCCGAAGAACTGGGAAGGAGGTACATGAATTGTAAAGGGTATCAATCCATCAACTGCCACATAGTCTATAATGCACAAGGTAACATATACAAGATGTATGCAGTATACATAGGCAGTTTCATATAAGGCACACATGTTACCTGTATCAAAGATTTGCAAGAGGTGACTTTCTTCAAGATTATTTAAGTCAGAATGTTGGATATGCCCCAGATCCTTGGCTCATGACTACAATGAGAAATATACACAATCCCACTGAGTTAGGTTACAGCACAGTACATGCATAGACTAGAAATATCATAGCTTGTGCATTTGGCCAGCTCAAGCCATGGTTCCACTGTCTGGATGCATCTAGAGGTGTCCTGCAATTTTACACTGCCACCTCTGCAAATATACTGACAGTGTGTGAAGTTCTTAAATAACATAAGAGCTCAGCAGATACAGGCAATAACACTGATGTATAGAAACACACTAGACTTTGCTTACTCATGCACTTGCTGGCTTCTGTAAGTATCAAAGATAAGCCACCCCAGGATAGGACACTCTCAGTAGAAGTACCAAATGTGTGTAATCAACCTGTCACAAACAAATACAGAAGAGAGTAAAAATTATGATTTGTTCACAGGAATATTACAACACAAACTGATATAACCAGCAAATGCTAACATTAACAATGGTGCAGTCAAACAAAACATAATGTTCTTAGCCATACATTGCCTGGTGACTTTGTGCATCAGATATAATCAGCCCAAGTCAGACACTCTTCAAGAAGAAAGGACAGCCTCAGCTTCATCTGATCAAATGGAGGAGAAGTTGTTGTAAACAAATACTACTACTAATAATAATACTACAGAATGTAAGCAGACTAAACACAAATTAAAAATGAATAGGAACAAACAGAAAAACAACGCTTTAACTACACAATCATTGGTTGACCATGCTGTGAATCAGACATAAGTAAACCTACGTCAGATTATGTAAAGAGCAGGGCACAGTCAGCATCATTTTGTACAACATTGGGGGATTACAGGAGGGCACATCTTACACAGGGGAAGTGTGGGAGTGTGAGAGATGACTTAATAGAAAGTATGCTCTCTGGAGGCTAGTGTGTCTAAATGTGAGAAAGTCCACGGTGCAGAATCCGTGTGTGTGTGTGTGTGTGCGTGTGTGTGTGTGTGTGTGTGTGTGTGTGTGTGTGTGTGTGTGTGTGTGTGTGTGTGTGTGTGTGTGTGTGTGTGTGTGTGTGTGTGTGTGTGTGTATTTGTGTGTGTGTATGTGGGATGTAATGGCCAGCATAGGCAGGGGTGTGTGTGTGTGTGTGCTTGTGCATGTGTGTGTGTGTGTATGTCTGTGTGTTTGTGTGCAGTGACATAGTCATGACATTTGTGCCAGCACTGCACCATTGCATATAAAACATACATGAGATATGCATGTGAGACAATCATGTTCAAAATGTACATCCAAGCCCATATGAACTATCTGCCAGGAGTTGCAGTGCTAGTTTCACAACCCTAGTGAGAAGTTGGAGTGCTACCTGTATGTGAAAAATTGTCTGCCGGATGTGCTGTCATAATGATCTCATTGAATGTTATGACCATATTGTTCATATTGCCTGGGTGTAGACATACAGTATCTACCATCAATGTTGCAGGAAAGTGTTACCACTGTAGGACCAGCATCTGGCACATTCAATAGCCATGGCATCTAACATCTGAAGATTAACTGGGCAGGTTATCTCATGAATGTTGCCCCCACCCAACAGAAAATCCAGAACAGACACTGCACATCCCAGTGTGTCAATCATCCTGTCTGAGGAGTTATGCACACTTTTCATGAAGTCTTGTACATAACACATAACATGCAGTAGTCTGACGACCTCCTTCCATGGCCCTGGTGGAACTTGTCTGTGCCTCTACAATGGCTCTGCACGTGCTTTGGGTGGGAGCTACTAAAACACCAACCACAGGTAGAGGGTGGTTAGTATACTTTCTCTGAGCACCTCTACCAACAGCCCTCCCACTCACAATGGCTAAGGAGACATTCTGTCATGTCCACAGCTGAGGTTACCACATTTCCGTGTTCATCCGTGTTTCCGTCCTCCTGTCCACTCTCAGATGGTTCTGTGGTATGGGTATGTATAGGCATATTCACTTTCCCCGGGATTTATGAAGCTTGTGCCAGGTGCAGGCATAGCATCGGTGTTCTGACACCAAATATGGCCACCTAATGATTCAGGTACCAGCTGTTTCCCATATGCACTACCTGCGTACGCGATGCCCGCACAACTCCCGAGCCTTGTATGCTAATTACCACATGTGCAGCAGTGTAGCATGCAAATGAAGGTATATAGCGATTCAGGAAGTGGTGCAGGTGTAGTGTAAGCATGCAGAAATATAAACCGTAGAAAACGGTTTACATTTTTGCAAACATAAAATCGGAGCCATGACAGCCGACCAAACACATGTATTATATTGTTAATATATGTCAATGGCTAAATATATAGCCATTGGCATAAAAAAATATACAAAATATAAAATTAACATTTAATATATATAGTCACACAATCTCGAAGTGGAAGCGCAGGGCAGTGGTGCGCAAAGGGGATCACAAGGAATATATAGAAATATAGAATAAAACAGCAATGAAACACATCATGATTTTCCCATAATAGTCAATGGCAGGCATGCTACACCATACTTATGGTGCAAGGGTTGCTAAGGGGCAGTGACAGTGTTATGTGTAGTAGCTAGAAATTAGTAGGCAATGCCATGCAAATGAGAGGAGTAATAGTGAATTTCAGATTCCCCGCTGGTGTAAGGATGCACCTCACAGCATAGCGTTATAACACTGAGGTGTGCCCTTGAGATAAAGATGACATCAAGAGAGGGGTGTGTCACCATTGCTGTAAGCACATTGGAGCATTGCTAAACTGGTTTGCCCCTAGCTAGGCAAAGCTGCAAGATAGGGGTGTGTTGAATTGGCCATAGCTATGCTTAGCTGAGAGTACACAAGGTAACCGAGTATGCATGTGAACGGAGATGAAAACCTGCGTAAACCCGGTAAACGGGTATGCACGGAGTGCACTGCAGCTGAAACAGGAAGGATATAGGAAAGAAATAAAGAAATGCTGCAGCAGTGAAATTGGAGTACAAATGACTAATTAACACCTAGGAGCCTACAGTGGGCCACTGACAACAGCTAACAAGGCTGCAAGCAGCTACCTGCAGAACAGGAAAGGGGAGGGGCTGTACTGCAAAGAAAACAGTAAAGTGTCAAAGCAGAACAAAGCCGGTTTGCAGTATATCAGCTACAAGGCACATTTTGCCATGACTGGGTAGAGAAAGTATAAAACAAGAAAGACGACAGGTGCATGCATGCCTGATAATGGGAGGGGATCCAGATCTAAAAGTGAATTAAAGGGCAACAGATTAATCAAGGCAGGCAAGTAGATCTCCAGAGTAAAGGCCCTACACTTGCAGTACTCATTGCAAAACCCATAATTAAGACATGCTGCAGCTGGAATAGCTCATACACACCCACTGACATCAGCAGCATCCATATCACAATACTATAAAGTGTGAAAGCACCTCACACACATTTGTGTATTCCCATACACTTGCACCAGTGGTGTATACAGATGGGGAACTTTTATTATGTACATGTTAGGGGCTGCCATAGCTCTGATCCACCAGCATGTGTTGGAGACTGAAGGTGTGGAGGATGCTGCACACAACCACCTCAGGCACCAGAGGGGGGGAGAGGGTGTTCAGACCTAGGGTAACCTACCAGGGGCTACATGATCTGGAGATAGTAGAGCATTGCAGTGTGGACAGGGACATCCTACAGCAACTTGTGAAGCTGTGCCGGCCATGCCTCACAGCCAGGCCAAACAGAGGGGAACCCATCCCAGTGGATATGAAGGTATGTGTAAGCCTGAGAATACTAGCTACAGGTTCCTTTCAAAGACCAACTGAGGATATCATGAGGATCTCACAGGCAACAGCATCCAGGGTACTACACCAGTTCATGGATACCATGTTACCACATGCCAATGAGCACATATACTTCCCCTGAACACAGGAGGAGTTGGCTAGCAATATGCATCTCTTCCACCATGTGGCAGAATACCAGGAGGTACTGGGTGCAATAGACTGCACGCAAATACACATCAAGTCACCACCCGGTGAGTAGGGTAGGTGCTACATAAACCACAAGGGATACCCCTCCATCAATTGCCAGGTCATGTGCAATGCCCAGGGCATTATCATGAATGTGTGTGCTGGCAGCCCTGGAAGCTATCACAACTCCCACATCTGGCATGCCTCACAGCTATATCAGTTATTTGCCAGGGGAACATCCCAAATGGCCACCTGGTAGGAGATGCTGGCTATGCACTGGAACCATGGATGATGAGTCCCATCAGAAATGCACACACACACCCATGCAAGATTGCCTTAATGAGGCACACACACAAACCAGAATCATCACAGAGCACGTGTTTGGGATGCTGAAGTCACAGTTCCATTGCTTGGACATATCTGTTGGAGCCTTGCAGTACTCTCCAAGCACATGTGGCCACATCTTCATAGTGTGTGCCATGCTACACAATATGTTCCTGTGGAAACAGCTGCAGCAGGGACAGAATGGTGAAGGCCCTCACAGCTGACCACCATTGCCAAGGGCCCCACAGGCACAGAGGTACTCAGACCACGAACACCCTGATCCAACCTCAGTAGGCAGATGGAGGCGTGCCCAGTATGCCCATGCCTTGGCAAAGAGCGAACGTATAGCACACACACTGACAGTGTAGGCACCTAGGGACTGACACCTTTCTCCACCTGCACACACAGTAAAAATGGATGGCACACACACAAGACTACCTGTAAATTGTCATGTATAGGCCATCTACTGTGTGCATCCAACATAGGCCGCCCTCAACTATTGCACACAAAACTGCCATTGGCAAAAGGTAAGTCAACACCTGAAGAGTAAATTAAGCTATCAGCATATGCAGATACTGCATGTATACATTCATAGGTAGGTACTTGGCCAACTGCCAGAGGCCATTCATAAGTCCAGCCAAAATGTGTCAGCTTTTCCCACCCCGTTGATTCATTAACTGTCCCTCTGTGGAGCAGAGCCAATGGCGGTATCCCTGGGGTGCATCTACTGTTCCCCATCCACTCTTCAAGGTTTCTCTTGCAGAATGTTAGTGAGGGGCTCTTTATAATGTAGTTAGGGATGTTGTTCCAAAGTATGGGGAGTGTCTGTGACAGGAAGCTGTCCCTCCAGCATCTTCCAGTTATTGTTGTGGTAAGGTTCAACTCACTACAGTGTGTGGCTCACTGTGACATGGATTCCCATAGGTAGAGCATATCCATCAAGCCTGAGTTTTACATGGCTGTGTTGGCCAGTAGCGATCATCTCTGGATAAACGAGATGCCACTGAGTGAAGCAGGAGTTTATTCAGTCTGGCTGCATAGGCCATATGTTGGAGGCCAGTATTCCCCTTGGCTAGGTACATTTGTGGACCTCCTAACTGTTGGAAGTGTCTTCTGAGGTACATCCCACATGGGTTATTATACCCTATGATGGGACTGAGAGTGTTGAGTAAAAGGGCACTATAACCCCAGTATGTCAAGATGGGAATCATTTAGTAATCAGATGTCCTACATAGAAGGAGGTCCTAACTACTGTGGAGATATGATTGTCAAAGGGGAGATCACAATCTACCGTAGTCCCCAGATACCCCATTACCTTGTCCGTGTTAAAGTAGCTGCCACTTATGTGTTAATATGTGGGTGCAAATCCCACAATGGAATGACCATGCAGTTAGTGGCACTTAGCTGGAGGCTGTGACGTTGGCACCCTGTGACATTTTCTGTGAAGCCCCTTGAGGGATGTCTGTATCAACTGGACTATCAATCATGGCTCCCAGTTCACAGTCATTGCCAAATATGGTCTGCCGTAGTCCACTTGTGTTTGCCTGTACCTCTGTGATGTATATGCCAAACAGTAGGGCACCCAGGACTGAGACCTGTGGGACACCAGTCATGACTGTTCAAGAGTTGGACCTGGAGACCGCAAGTCGTAACATGTGGGTTCTGTGTGTAAGCCCGTTGGCAACCCAACTTGTGATGTTTGGGTGTATGTACAGGCTGGTGTGTTTATCAATAATACCTGAGTGAGGCATGGTGTCAAAAGCCTTGGCGAGGTCCAGGTAGTATGTTTGAACCACCACCCTCGTTATCTAACGTCTTGGTGACTGTATGTAAGACATCAAACAGGTTCAGTAGGCATGAACTGCACTCAACCAAGCTGATCTGGGTTGGGTCACATGTTCGGAGGTTACCAATGTCTCTGTTAGTGAGTGCCATGAGGATGCAAACCATACCACTGCAGACCAGGCTAGTCAGGCTTATAGGGTGGTAGTTACCATGGTCAGTTGTGATTCCACCTTGATGGAGTGGAATAATCGTTGCCACGCACCATTGTATGGGCATGTAACCTGTAGGAGGTTGAGGTAGGAAAGCTTAAGTAGGTGGGGGGCAGGTTGTCTTGTACAGTTTGCAAGATGCAGTCTGGGACAACATCTGCCTCCATTGACACTGTGTTCTGCTGTTAGAGAGGGCCATTTTCACCTGTGTGTCTCTGATGTGTGGGATACTCTACCTTTCGGGTAGTGTTGTAGGCTCTTTAGGGGGTGAAGTATGCACTGAATGTATCTGCAAGGATGTTGGCGATATCAGTAGGGTCAGCATATTTTGTGCTATATTTCACCGGCACAGTGCAAATCTGTGTGTCACCGCATAGATCCTTGACATAGCCAAAGAAGGCTTTGTGGTAATCTTTCAAATCCTTGCGTATTAGTCTGCTGATGTTAGCCTTGGATGATGTCATGAGGGACCTACGTATCATACTAATAGTGGTCACAGATGTCTGCCCTTCGTGGGATTTGCTGTGTGTCTGGAACACTGCTCTACTTCTGTAGTATAGCCTGTTTATTGGAGAGGTCCACCATACCGGTGTCCTTGTCAAGGAGGAGTGATTCTTGGTTTACCAGTGATGACACAATCCATACATCCATGTAGGTGCTTATAGACTGCATTTGTAAATTTGTCTATATCTTCAGCAGTGTTTCCCCTTAGTGTGGGGGCTGTGAAACCCCCCACAATGTCACTAGTAGTGTAAATGTAGCTGTAGTAAAGGTATACACTGTGGTATCCATGGGTGGGGAAGATGCTTGGGTGTTGAAACAGTGAATAGTTCATGGTCAGATCTAACCAGTGACCGGTCAACCTCCGCTGTGGTACACCTGTTGCCCATGTTGTTGATGACCACTTCTAGTAGTTTCCACCCCACGTTAGTGAGGTTACCACCTGATACAGGGCATATGAGGTGATAAATTCTGGGAAGCGCTGGGCCTGGAAGTGAGTACCAGATTAGGACTGTCATGTTCTCCACTATCTCCAGGTAGGTGTAGTGAAGGTCCTGGGTCATGGAGGGTGATCAGTGGCAGGCCACAGTTTACACTGCACTTGTGACTGACGTTAGCTGCACATGGATGATCTCAGAGTTATCATGCTGCCCCACTAACCTGGAGGTGTAGGTATCCCTGATGAATATGGATACAGCCCCTCCATGTCTGTCAGTTCATATTCTGTGGCTGAAATGTGTGGTATGGGTTGTAGTCTGGTAGTGCTGGTGTGCTCTCAGCAGCCTTAAGACAGATCTCAGTTACTGCACAGATGTTGATGTTATCCATCCTGAGGAGTGCTGTGAGTGCATGCATGTTGTGATCACAACCTCTGGTGTTGAGTAGCATAACTCTCATTGAATCTGCTATTGTGCTGTTTATGGAGCTGATATTCACCTTCGTGACTCTCCTAAATAAGGCGCCAATAGCCTTGGCCAGTATACCAAAGCCTAAGGCTGACACATAGGCATGGTATCATTGCATGCATGTTCCCCATCTGTGCTTGTTTTTCATGTCTCCTGTAGGTAACCTACTGATAACTAATAGAAAGCCCTAAACTAATTCAAGTCTTATAGCTTCCAAGATAGACTTTTGGAATGACTAAGTATCAGTGTTCTGCATGTTCTTGCTGTACTTAACTGTTTCTTGACTACATGGTGATTTCTCACTGTATATTGTGATCCGAAGGTCGGTCTATTCACATATTATGGCTGTGATGGCCTGCACCTTAGAGGTTCACAGATTACCTACTACCTATCTGCCCAAGGGCAATTAGAAGCATAGCTACAGTGTGTTGGCTTTCCCCACACCAATGATGAAGTAACTGAGCCTCTGTCAAGCATAACCAATGAAGCAATTCAAGGCAGAGTTGCTGGAAGCTGTTGAAGACTGGGGTTGTGGAGGGTGATAGGGGCACTTAGTGGTCTAAAGAGGGCATGTTAATGTGACAATTCAACACCATTCAATTCCCCCAACAGGTCCCACAGGTATCAAACTGGACAGGCTCCCCCACCCCCTGGCTGTAAGGTTCTGGGACACATGATCCCAGGGGTGTTGATTCTGTTACACATTCAAACAACAAGGTTTCCCTTGAAGTGTGTCAGTGAGGGGCTATGCCTAATGTAGTTAGGAATGTAATGTATAAATTTGTTATATGTTGTTATTTCAAGAGTATGTGAAACTCAGTGAGTTTGGGGGCATCTGTCCCTTGCTTAGCCTAGCCTACACATAGAAATCATCTAAATAGGAAATAGGCGGAAGCAACATTAATGTCAATAGTGTAGTGGTTACAGCATCTGCATAGTGTCTGTGCATTTGAGGTTCCAATCCTGATAAAGGCAGGGATGTTTATCATGTGCAAAAGTATACCTTAACCACAAGTTGCATATATAGGTAGTAATTGTCTATATAATAAACATTTGAAACAGCCGTATAAACTCATGTGTGGTGGAGAGTACAGTCAACAGAGAATGTAATGTAATGTTATGTCAGCACATAGTGAGATGTTACTTCACTGACATGTATATATCATGAGTAGTTAGCAGATATGGCCGTGTTTGCGTGCACAGGTTATATATTACAACATTTTTTTAACTGTGTTTAACTGCTGCTATAACGTCACTCAAACACTTTTAAACATGCTTACAACTGTTTAAATGAGCCTTATTCTGAAGTAAAAAACATTTGGAAACCATTGCAGGTGTTGAACCATGCACACTATAGTTATGGGACTTACCACTAAGCCATTCGAGGTGTAATTATGTTTCAGTGTCTTGAGACTACACCTTATACCATATGCATTTCACTGTAATGATCACAAATGGGACAGTCACTTTGTGTACATATGTACAGCACATTGTAATATACTGTAGTTTGTAAACCAACACATTCCAGTCTACATATGTATTACTGTTACAAACTAATACAAAAAAAAAAAAAAATGTATATATATATATATATATATATATATATATATATATATATATATATATACATACACACGTCTGCATATATATATATATATATATATATATATATATATATATCTATATATATATATATATATATATATATATATATATATATATATTATACAGTTACATCAATAGGTATATATATAGACACAGAAGCACTCCAAAGGAATTGGAGTGTACACAAAACACATGCAGCTCTGGTATTATAACAATTAATATTAACCTAATTCACCATAGAAGGGGTGGCTGTGTATGTGAAGATTGGGGTGGGGGAGGAATGATGGGTAATGCAATCATGCATCAAGGAGGGCCTGGGTCAGATGTCCAATAAGTGAACTGGAGGGGTATACATGGAGTATGGGGACAATATAAAAAGGACACAAAGCAAGAACCTTTCTCATTCATAATACACCCTGTCATGTCACATTGCAACACCTAATTTCACAAACATATGAACATTAACATGTATCAGACGGTTTACTATTAGATGACCGACCAACACATATGCGAATGTACCCATAATCGAACCAGAATGCTGAAACACACGTGTACGACTGCAGGAATTCCCGAACCATAGCACCGAAAAATGTCGAAAATCGAATCCAGATTTTTTCGATGTCGAAGCTGTCCGCCGTGTATCCAGGCATTGGTAGTGACAAAATCCGCACGGTCCAGTCCGAATCGCAGGGTATTATAACAATCCGCCATACCACAGGTGTAATGCATAACATTGTCAATGAGGGCACAGCAGATATACCAGAGTGCTGCTAGACCGTAGTCAACACGTATAAACACGGAACTCCCCGACATCCGTTCAAAATGTGCACAGTGAAGTGATCTATGTGAAAGTCAGACAATACATGTCACGTTCGATGAACAGTACATAAAGTCACATATACCATCGATGACATCAACAGGAACCACTTGGATATGACCCACGACCTCACCCACACCGGTCAACATAGCTATGACGTCCACATCCCCACCGCGGTGTACATATACGCATATCCCCCACAGCAAAAGTGACTAAGTCATACATCGCTAACCCTAAAAGGAACAGTGTTTAGCAACAAGTGCAGTAAAGCCCCTACAAGTGAATGTATCCCGTTTATCTAACAATTTCCCAAACGTTTCTTCCCTGTCTGTGAGCCGTTTACGCTTTGGTTGGTGACGGTGGCAGACATAGTAATACCCGGGACAGTAGATCTTCCACATGGTTTTGTTCCAATTGTATAGCACGCAGAATATCATGGATATATAGGTTTTTCCTCCCTAGTAGGCTACAGAGACGTCTATGCCAACCCTCCACCATATTTTGTGATCTGGGAAACCCGTCCATGCAAGTATCACTATGGTTCCAAAATGAAAGATCAAATAGCGGAGGTAATCTCTCAAATGTATTACCTCGCATGCCATACCGTCTCAGTCTACCTAACAAATAATTTTCTTTGAAAAAGGTACACAACGGCTTTCCATTCTCAGGGAATTCTAGTTCAATATCATTGAAGGTCGGTAAAACATCGTCATGCCTCAGGAATGCTAACGCTGGTATTTCCTTGCACAAGCTGGAAAACTGTCTACACTGCCCAAATGCAGACACTAGGTGTAATTTCTGTATTTGCCTCCAGATTATCTAGCAAAAATGAAACCAACAGCCTTTAGACAGTGATTCTGGAAAGTGCCGTGCGATGGCATTTACCGCCCCCCTCTCAAAAATCACTCAGTATCATGGCTGGATTTAACTGTAAAGCATGTTCTGCACATAACTGTACTACATTCGCCCAGAATAAGTTATAGCATGCTTCTGTTTTGGAGGCCAACAAGCCGTACACCACAGGAACAGACTTTCTCTTATCAGCATTCTCTAGATTGCAATGGATACTGTACAGTTGTTTAAAGTCAGGTGTTCGTATTGGGAATGTCCCATCTACCATAAAGAACTCAGCATTACACAACAATGTAAGATTACCGACTGTAGTTATTAACACAACTTGGGATGTTTCACAATCTCCGGATGAATGTTTCGCTATAAAACTACCATTCTTGATGGGTATCATGTCACTTGTTAGTTCCGTCAGATTAATGCGATCCCCATAATTTCTCCTATTCGTTTTATGTCTACTTCGCACCACCAGTTGTTTAAGTGCGTTAGTGTTAGGTAAATCTATAGTGATGTCTGTTGAGCATGTAGCCAATACCTCAGACACCACCCTGCAAGGGTCATCTGTCGAGTGTCTCGCCTTTCTTTTAAGTGTGTCTTTGATTTCCATAAATTCCCCTTTACCAGTGTCTGGTGCGTGGAAATGAGCGGTGCTTTTTATCAACATTTCACCATCCACAGTGGACTCGGTTACACACCTCCCCTTACATTTCTCAGTAGTTTTAAGACAACAACACCAGTATTTCCTAT
>NC_056732.1:1214362180-1214459680 GCF_019279795.1 Protopterus annectens
TGTCTGCCATGATTAGCCACATACCCATACACTCAGACCACCTTTTGAACTATACACATGGCTCTGGCATATTACATGTTGTTGTGCAGGACCTGTGATGCAGTAGCCTGGACTGGATGGAAACACATGTAGGAACTCTCAGGTCTTCTAGCCCATGCAGGTATGTCCCAAGGCCTGGGTAGCATTCTGCCATTGGCCACAATGATACTGCAGTACAGGGACAAAAGGATTGTATTCCACAATTGTCTAGTGTAGTAGTGCAAGTCAAAGGTTATCCAGTATCTGTCGTCCTGGGATAACATGGTTGACAGACCATCATGCTTTGCCAGACAGGGCCTGCATCTGTCACCCCTGGGAATCTGTATACTGCCTAGGGCTCATGCTTCCTCTACAGTGCCTTCATCATGCACAGTTCAAGTGAAGGTCCACTGCTGTTACAGGGACAGCCAAGCAATAAACTGCGGGTCTTGCTACACAATGGTACATGTCAGAAACACTATACAGACACACATATGTCAATCCCCAACATGGAAAACATATCTGTGCAGTGGCTGAGACATGTTTCAACACTTCTGAGAGCACATCTGCATGACCATGTTATAACACATACATCACCTCTTGTCCATTATCCTTTATTGGAACACAAGGGCTGCAGGTGTGTCCATATTCCTGAAGGATATGTACACCCCCACGCTAGTTGCACTTGTATAACTTCAGATGCATTATGCTGAGCAACTACCTTTGTGCCAAAGTGGAATTCAAATTGCACCTTGAGTCAAATCACCCACCAGACCACGGATTTCCCAACTGTCATAATGTGCTTTAATGGGGAAGATTAGGTCTGAGACAGAACCATAATAATGGCTACTCTCAACTATTCCATTATGAACTGGGAAAACTTCTCATGTACCAAAACCTGCGCTTAGTGCATGTTGGATTCCATAAACCCCAGTGACCTGGATCACAGTAGTCACACAAACAGGGCTAACAATATGCTACACATAAGTCTCCAATGCCAGTGTTATGTTTCCTAAGAGCAGAGAGGTGACTGTCATGGCACCCATGCAGATGGACAATGCATGTGCAAATGCTGAATCCTACACAAATGAACCTTAAGCAGTCACATATGTGCAGTGATTGTGCCATTGAAACAGAACCAGGATTCAACCCAACAGAAACAAGAAGGCAAATTAGTGGCACCATGCTTTAAACTGTACTACAGAAGGTAGTAACTGTTGCAAGAGTGAACACACATGAGTGTAAGTGATCCCTGGTCAGCCTCAGTAAGATGCAGATACACCATATAAAATCACACAAAGCTACTGTGAAACTAATTAGCCACATATTATGAGGCCAAGCACAGAGCATTCTATAGCTGTGTCATTAATCATAATGGCAATGACAAGACCTGCCGTGCTGCACAGCACTATGGCATGGGAAGTACTGCACCTACAGAAACAGCACCCATTCATCCAGATAGGGTCTTGGGGAACCTAAACCCACTCCCACCTCCCCCCCAACAGGTACACTTAGTAATATATCCATGTACACTACAGGGCCCCTGTACTAACAACTATGCAGGTACAAGCTGCACTCTCTAAAGCCATACATACATCTTTCATGGGACCTGTCGACATCCCAGGGTGTATCCTATACAAATGTAAGAACATTCAGCTATCCACATACACAACATGTTCAATCATAGCTCCATGTCAGGCTGTCTACACACCAAATGGTGCACAGCAACAGTTATCACACCCCACAAAGGGGAGACACCATTGATAATGGGACATAGTGCACAACTACCCTGCTGAGTCTGGTCTGTATGGCCATGAACCGTAATCAACGTATTTGATGTACTCGGTACAGATGTAGATGACAGTATGGTTGATTCACATTGCATATCATGACCTTGCCAGGTCGTAGGACACCATCACCCCTACTGTGTTCCAGCTACACTCAGTAAACTAGGTGTATATTCCTATGTCACAGGAGTGGTTGGCAACTGAACTGCTGTCAGAACCAACACTACAGAAGGTGTCTGACTAATACACGCACATCAAACCAGTGCCAGCCACAGTAATACAGGGGTCATTCCTGGTACTCCCCCTCTTTATTATCTATACCACGCAGACTAACACAGAAGGCATCAGCCTACTGAGGTTTGCAAATGACTATGAACTAGGAGCAATAATCAACTCAATGTGTGCTGCGTTCAACATACAGAAGGGCCTTAGTGTGTCAGATCTGTGGCATGCGACATATGACCACAATCTGACTGCTAAGTATTGCATTGTCATCCTTTGTGTTACAAACCCTGTACCCATGAATTATTGCCTACACAACAGTCAACATAATGGCAACTGTGTGTATGGGATGCAGCTGGACAGTACTTTCCTTTGATAGTTACTTCACCACCTCAGACAGGTAGTCGTATGTAGCACCCCTAATCATGACAGGGTGTCATCCAGGAATATAGAGATAATTGCTCAGCCATACTCAACACCCATGTGACCCATAATAGATCACATATTTCTTTTAAGGGTTATTGCCCATGTGTAGATGGCCTACACTGCCCTTCCCAATCCCTAGCTGCACTATGTAGCATGCAGCCTACCCTGAATAAAGCCATGTCCAACCCAAAGGATCACAACATGCCTGACAGATCTCTGTTCCTTACACTTAACATACTCTTGCCATACTATGCACCCCTGTCCAGCGAAGCTGCATATCGCCCCTCTCTATGACATGGTGTGATGATCGCATGCCAAATATATCAGTAACCCTGTGGATCAGTTCTGTGGAACTGCTTGAACTGGCCATTGAAACTTATCTGTCTGTTGCCTACAGCTAGGTAACCTATCTGCCTAGGCTCATAAATGGCCCAGGGCATATAGCCTACTAGATCACTATGACCATACATGCTATAGTTGATATCCAGCCCTGCAAATACCATCAGGCTAGCTATTGTCCCATGTGTTACACATGTGCTACACAAGCAATACATGGCAGGATGCTACACAGCTGTACATTGCCATGTAGATGTATATGGCAAAACACATGCATGCTTGCAAGTCTGCAGGGTCACAGGTCATGTCCCTAATGGTTATGTATGACTATATATGTGACATATACACAGCATTAATGTCGATTGCATTAATGTGAACACATCCAGGCATGTGCTGATAGGTAAAAACACCAGTACAGGCAAACATACATGCCCACATCACAACAACATCCGCTTGGTGTACGAGCAATGTCATCACATGACACACACATTTATGGTGATAACATCACATCACCAGTAAGTGTCAAATATGTGTGGCTTATACATGTCAGTGGTGTTAGTGTCATGTAGATTTGCAAAGACGTATTTTTAATCTCAATAAATGTGAAACACATGTATGTTCAGCTGTACTGCTGTTCTTCTCTGTGAGTTACTGTGACCTGTCTCCATCATTATGTCTTCCAGGTATGCCACATAGCAGACTGCCGGCATACAGCCGCTTGGAGGATGAGGTCCTCGCCCCATACCTCCTTGACAACCACACAGCACTCTTCAGTCATGTGCCACAGGATGCACAGCAGAGGGATACCCTGTGGGAGGAACTCTGCAGGAGGGTAAATGATGTTGGCAGTCACAAATGCACCTATCAGTAGGTGCACTGACACTGCACTGACCTCATAAGATGGGTGAAACAGCATGCTAATGCAACCACCAGGGAACAAGGTGCAACAGGTGGGGGGCCAGCCCCCACTTACACGTACCGAGGGGCTACTGGCCAACCTAGGGACACCTTCAGACCTCCATCCACAAGCTTTAGCTGGTATTTTGGAGGTGGGTGTCTCTCAACTACCAAGCCTGGAGTTGCCTGGTAAGTCACTACTGCACATATAACACAACTATATTTCACACAGTTACATGTGTTACTGTACAATATGTAATGTAACATCATATGCAAGGCATGTATGCACACATGCCACATACTATAGTCTGCTACTCTATGTATGCACAGATGTGCATGCTCCATAGGATAGTGTATTGTACTGGCTTATGTGCTAACATGGACATTGCACCCTATAGCTATCACACAGGTGTAGATAATGATCTTACTGCTGTGACACTCCTGTTTAGGTACCTCTGGCATTTTGCAGTGACAGAAGCCTGTGTCAGGTGAGATTGTTATTATTTACCAGGCTTGATAATGCACGGAACATATTAATTGCATGCTATCTGCCATAACACATGTACACATACTGCATAGTGGTCCTGTTAATGGACACTGGTCAGACCTGCAATGCATCACAGTGTTTACCCATGTGAAACAATTGAAGACGATATGAAACATCTACACTAAACCTTCCAAACTGTCATTGCCAGATGTGTGGACAACAGTGAATACAATGGTGGAGGTGTGTTCCACTGTAGGGACAAGTATTACATATCAGCATTACACATATTGGGAATACAAACAGTCTCTACAGAAAGCATATGTGTGCACACACTCTACATGTGTTGGAGCTGGAGTATGACTGGCCCACAGGATACACCGTTGTGGAGTATAACCTTGCTATGAATGTCACACAATGTCATGTGCTGACATGTCCATGACATGTAGTGGGCTGACTGCAACACTGCTCAACTATCCTGAAAAACATATCTCACATCCCATACATACCACCCTTTGCCTGCATAACCCTGTCCTCAGTGGAGCATATGACATCTATGGGTGTATGTCATATGGGATAACACTGACATGTGAAATAAGATGGCCATCACACTCACAACCATTGGACAGAACATGTGTACACATAGCCATGGAGGATCGCCAGAGACATGAAGCCACACACACAGTAGAAGTGATGTACATGTTTGTACACCCTGTTGTACATTGGCTCGACACAATACAACTATGGCCTTTGTGTAGCCATGTGTGGGTATAGTTGTCAGGCATCCGTTATATGGTTGCAGATGTGCAGGGGTGTCACCATCTACTCTTCTGTTACACATTCCACATTAGGGTTTATTGTGTATACACCTCAGTGATGTGAGTCACATTCCACATTAGATATGTATTGTATGTGAACATAGTCATGGCTATGAACTGTGTCAGTAGCTCAGACTGTATAGCAATTGTGAAGCCACATGATGCCCTGCAATGGCTATGCACATCAGCTCAATGTGCAGTATGTCCCTGAATATTTGTAGGGTGGACAGACAACGTTGCATCAGCTGAAGGCCCATGTTAGTATAACACGTCCCTGCATTGGGACACCATTACCGTACTGTAGATTGGAAAGGACACCATTGTGTTACACATGTATGCACGTCATTCAACACGTCAGCAGAAGACATGCCATACTACATGTGATTGGCAAGGGCATACGCCACACAGCAGGCCGTGTACTGTAAACCTGTGCTGGTCTGTGGCACCATTGCAAAGTAGGAACAGCCATGTCAAACATGTGTGTACAGCCACATGCACAATGTCTAGACTCAGCTCAAGGGTAGGCGGAATAATGTTAAACAGACATGCACTGCTTTGGGGGAGATATGCAAGCTAGGGCTCAGGCAAACATAGTATGCAGTCAAAATACCCTACTGCTCATGTCCTCACACATAGGGGCAGTGGCCAACACAAAGCATCAGTGGCAGATGTACAAAGGTCAGCGATGGTCTGTTAACATGTGGTGTATGTTGCACAAACCATGGCAATGCGGTGCAATGGTGCAAAGTGCATGCATTGTGTTACAGGTATGGGTCATAGGCTACTAACACAAATGGTGGAATACAGGTATGTATGCTAACCACCACTATAATTGTGTAAGGTGCATGTCATCTGCTATAACACATGCATGCTGTTGTGTGCAACTCAGGGATGTATGATAACTACCAATATAATTGTCTAAGCTGAAACTATAATTGTCTAAGCTGAATGCCATCAGCCATATCACCTGCATGTATCGTGTGTGTCTGTGTGTCTGTCTGTGTGCCTGTCTGTGTGTCTGTCTGTCTGTGTCTGGTATAACTTGTAATGTACAGTTCTTGTCTTCCCTTCACAGGTGTTGATGTAGGTGTGTTGCCCTCCTGTGGTCCACCTGATGTTAGTGTCCCCACAGACTCTAGCAGTGATGATGATAGTATGATTGAGGCACAGGCAAGGTTGTCAGGGGCTGAATCTGTGCCATTGCTTGCCATTCCACCTGTCTCCCCTGCATCGTCGTACACAGTTCCCCTGCCTACACACACCCCATCACCACTAGTCATAGAGGAAGGACAGTTGGCAGGTTGTAGCAAGGAATAGGGAAGTGTGGAGACTATGGAAGGTGTGCCTGCATACCATGATCCCAGTCAACTGACTTGTGATGTCCCACACAGGCATGTGCCAAGCACTGCTTGTAGGAGGAACACTGGCCAACATGCCACTGTGAGACAAAGCACATCAGCTGGAGTCACCAGATGCATGTTTCTGGCTGTATTGGAGGCAAAGGCATGTGCTGAATGGCACAACAGAGAAGGTCTGAGGCTTCAGAGAGCTGCTGTCCATTCATTACCTGACAACATCCAGGCAGTAGCAAATGCTCATCATCATCTTGCAGATGTTTTGGATAGATGATTGGGTGACATGATGGGAGTCCTTGACCATGGCATGTCAATCCTTGTGCGTGGAATGTCTGTGCTGGAACATCTGGTGGGAGTGAGGCATTGGGCACATGGACGTAGGTCAGCTACATCATCTGTTGAAGGTCTACGTGAACATGCTACTGCACATGCCAGCTCCCATAGTGGCGATAGCAGTAGCAGTGCAGCTGGTGTTGTGCAGTCCTCACCAGGACACAGCAAGCCATGTGCACGTGGTCCTGGATGGTCCCAACAGGAACATGATTCCAGTGGACATGTGTCATCAGACAGTACCCAATCTGTACCACTGACTGGTAGTGTCAGTGCAACCCCTGGCAGGTGCAGGTAAGTGACTGTGGCCAGACACCATGAACTGTGAAACCTGCCTTGTACAGTCAGCTGCTGTCAGTGATACCCCTGTGCAGGCCAGCCACATGCCAGACCTATGTGCATGCATACACACACACTGGAAACAAATGTAGGGCACCTCAACACACACATGCATAACATCCACACACGGCCAATGATATCACAGGCCCTAACACACACACATGATGTCATCCAATGGCACAGCCTAGGCCTCTGGCAAAGATTATCACCCTGTGCATATGATGATACCTGTGTCACATCCCTGTCATCCAGACCATCGGTGTAGGGACATGTTCATATGGTCTGATGCACAGGGTGAACATACTGGGTAGATAGGTGTAGATTAATATTGTTGAGTAGTGTTGACAGGCAGCAAACATACCATGTATTACAGTTTTAGAATGCATTTTGTATGTTTGACAGTATGTATCATGTGTAACAACACTAACAGCATTTTGTTAACTTTTTGCTTTCCTCTTTCAGGTGTAGTTGCATGTGCCGGGGGATGTCAGTGTTTGCTGTTAGTGTCCCATGTGTACATGTTGGCTACCCACAGATCAGTATGACAATAACTGCATGCACTTTGTAGCTTCCACATCACAGTTTTATTCCCCAATGTTTCGATTATGTTTACTGTTCTAATGATCAAAGAGCATGATAGCTGTGTAGTAAGCTACTGCGTTCAGAGCCATCACATCCATAGTGGGTGACATCACAGGTATAGTTACCTGGAGCACGGAGGAGGTAAAAGAGTGGTATGCCAGATGACAAGGGTAAAGGCCAGTGGAAATAGTGGCGTCTCATTGGGAAGCAGTAATACCCACTGCCATGACAGCATGCAAACACAGACACATCCACACACTCAGGGATTCACAGACACAGTAACACACACTCTGACATACACACACAGTTGCCAGTGTTCAGATGAGAACCCCTGCCTATGTGCATATCATCATTATAGTACTATGCAATTACAAGATGCACCACAGAGATTACACATGTACAGGCAGTTGGAATTGCCTAAGATAGAGGACATTGACAGGGATACTACAGTGCAGTGAGTGTATGTGGGGAGGGGGGTCCATCAGTAGGCTATGTAACAACAGGTCACACCCCAGAGTGCACATGTTAACAGGCGGTTAGAATGCCCATCTACGATTGATGATATCAACAGGGATGCTAGATTGCATTGAGTGGATGGGGGGAGGGGGCATTAACATTTCACTATTGTAAAATACAGCCTCACTTCAGGTACTGGACAGCCATACACACGGACAGCCATAAACACACACACACACACACACACACACACACACACACACACACACACACACACACACACACTGTGGCATTCACAAAGATATACACCTATGTCACACACATACAGACACTTTACATGTGTGAGGTTCAATCACCTGCCTATGCCTTTCTTTCTACACTTCACTCTGTGCTGGTGTCAACAACTTTGTTCAGGAGAGTGATATTGTTCAGGAGAGTGATATGTGGGATGTATTCCCAACCATACGTGACATTTATGGACACACACACACACACACACACACACACACACACACACACACACACACACACACACACATGCCAGTACTGTAAATCAAACACCTGTCTGTCTCATGATAGGTATTACAAAAGTACGGCATTATCGCATCTGGTACAAAGCTTACTGACGCTTTCCTTTGCCAACTGTGCTGATATATGCACAATATATGCACGGGGAGGTATTACTGTTACAGGTGTCATGAGGTTTGCCTTCAGTGTCACCCTTACAGAATTCTGCTTTATCCGTTTTCCACTTCAGTTAACAACACCTGACCTTAGCAGTTACACAGGTTATTGTAGGTCTGGTTGTAACACACCAGTGAGCTGTCCTCAGTAATCATTCATCTGCAAAGAAGCCCCACCACTTAGTAGTCATGTCCAAACATCTGTCCATACCTCATGCATGGCTTACTGTACTTAGATCATATCACCATATACAGTTAGCAATGTTGAGGCTGTATTGCAACAGCATGATGTACTAAGACAACAGTCACCTTCAGACATCAGACACTGCACACACATGGAATCTACACCAACATCAATACATGTACGCATATGCAGTCTACATCAGTAAGTGCACTTAGCAGGTCAAGCGGATACATTCCACACCTTCCCCACTCCATGTGTGAAACATAGCCGAGCATTACCCCATAATGGATGTTGTATTCATGTACTGGTAGGACACCACCACCTTCACTGAGTAGCCAAGTGTACATATATGACAACAGCACATATCAGCGAGACACACACAGAATTAATCCATGTCATGCTCCTACAAACTGTTACTTGACAGTGTCATGGTGAAGCCAGGGCACTGTAATGGTCAACAATGAGCACATCATATTTGCCACACACACCTCATGTTTACTGGAAGAGTGCCAGCAATGAGCTTTGTTAGATCTAGGCAGTACACTCATTCAAGCATGTGCAAGTTTTGTGGCTTGTAAACATCTCACCCCAGCATGTACTGGCTATTTTGGTACTAAGGCTAATGTCCAGACAGCACACAGCATGCATGGCTTGCAATTGTTGACATGGGGTATATGTAGGAGCTGTGGCCACACATGGCTGTACATGTCATGAACATATCACCTGTGACTACTCAGGAACATACAGAGCAGAGCTGGCTTTCCCTGAGTCTATCAATACAGGCCTTATGTAGGTCCTATGATCCTGTTATTTGGGTACGTTTGCAGGCATTGCATTAGGTGGACATGTCATAAGACATACATGCCACATGGGGTGCTGTATGATATATGATAGGTGTCATGGGTGACCAGTAGAGAGGGAATATTACATCTGTTAACATACATATCAAACCTTATGTACTGTTAGCATGCTATCTGCTATGTGCATGTGTGTAATGACTGTAGCCACCTGTATGTAAAAAGGATAATGAAAGCTATGGTAATGTCATTTATGTTGTATGAGTGTGGGATGTACATATCCAGGGCAGGTACAGTTAAGTCATATCCAACCATAAGGGTGTTGTTTACTGGTGTACAGCAACAGTTGACCTTGTTAATGCTGACATCTGAGGGACTCTGGTATGTGTACAATTGAGCTGGTTACAAACAGTGGTATTACTGCATTCCATAACACATTATGCAGCTGTGTCTGTACATGGGTACTTTGCACAGTTGATGTAGGCCTAGGTACAGTCCACCAATCAAGGATTATCTGGTGGTCTACCATACTATGTCATACCACATATGATGTGTGTTGGTAGTCTGGGGACAAGGTGGTGGATGTATATGAGGATACAACCTAGAATGCAGCATTTGCTACTGTCACCTGTACCTGCCTCATCTGTGATGTGTTATGTTGGAGTAGTGGTCTTTACATGTGAGTAGCCTTTATGAATATGTGTACACCACCACGTGGAACCACTGTTATGGTCCACATGTCTGAATCTGAGTTATATGGTGGTAGTGCAATTGTGCATTACAGTGCCTTCAGCCAGGTGTTCCTCACTGCACAGATGTCAGTATTCCCCATTGTAGGTTCTACATTGAGAAAATGGATTACTAAAGCCACACATTTAGCACTGGTTAGCATAAGAATCCAATGGAATTGTCTTGTAGGTGTCAGCGTGTTGCTTCTGGATGTAGGACATTTGCCTTGGAATGCAGCTATATGGGTAAATGTGACCCAGGAATTATCCACACACACATGAAAATTGGATGCATGTGCTCTTTGTTGAAGGCTCGTCATTCAGTCATGACAGCCCGGAATGACAGACACTGGACAACCTCATAATAACAGCAGGACACTGGCTCATTTTTTTAGTCTAGCAGTTGCCACTCATACCATGACATCACTGCGAGTGGCAGTAATGTGCCTGGTAGCAAGGTGACCGCCAGCAGCAGAAATTGTGTATATGACCAATGTGAGATATACTTAGAGTAGCAGTCCTGCTAATAATGACAACTACTAACACAGCTGGGAGAGGTCATCTTGACACCTGCACCTCAGTACCATTACACAATGTGGTTCACACATTAACACATTATGCTTGCACATGCCACTGTTCCACGTATAATGCCACTGTCCACAATCTGCTATCAATGTATGCCTTTTAGGGCAGCAAGGTGTGTGACACATGCTGTATGTAGCATCTGCCTGTGTGACCTAGGTAACCTATTGTCTGTCACGTCCACACATGCATGAATGTGTATACTTAACATATATATGTCAGTACTTCATGTACATGTATGCATGTGTATCACACAGCACAGACACAGATACATAATTTACGGGGCACATACAGGTATCAAGTAGTAAACCAGTATGATGTGCATATATTCTGACAGGTAAGATGCACCTAACTGTAAACCTGTGTGTTTACAATAGGAGTCCATTACAACATGATCTGTACATGTAAGTGTATTAGCATGCACACTGTGGCCTTCTGTGGTTAGAATCGGAGTGCATCCCAAACAGCCCTGTGCTACTAAGTGTATGAGCGTACCCACTGCCACCTTGTGCAATTGGAGTCAGTGCATCCAGCAAGCCCTTTGTTACTAAGTGTATGTGCATGCCCAGTATAACCTTGTGTAGTTGTAGTCATAGTGCATCCCAAATGGCCATGTGTTACTAAGTGTATGAGCATGCCCACTGTAACCCTGTATAGTGATAGTAGTTGTCCATTCCAAAGATGGCCATACTCCAGTTCAGGTTCCTGTTGTGCTACAACTATACCTCTCTGGCCTACCTGCAGATGATGTGTCTTGTTTGTGCATACAGGTTGTAATGGGCACCTACTTTAAACACACAGGTTTACAGCTATGTACTTCATGACTATCAGTCTCCCTGTTGTCCTCAGTCTTAAAAGGGCAGTCTGACTGCCTTGGAATGTATGATCTTTGTGGCGTGTCTCATAACTGCATAGTACTGTAATAGTGATCTGTAGATAGGCAGGAGTTCTGATCCCAGCACTGGCAACTGTGTGCATGTGTGACAGAAAATGCCTGAGTGTGAGTGTCAGCAAGTGGCGGTGTGTGTGTATTTGTGTCTGCATCCTGTCATGACAATGGGTTTTGTTGCATTCCAAAGAGATACCTCCTTTTGCACTGGCCTTTATCCTTGTCAGCTGCTAAACCTCTATCTTCACCCCTCCCCACTGCAAGTAATCGGTCCTGTGATGCCACCCAGCTCAGAAGTGGAATCAGAGTAAGTGTAATTGTATGTGTTCTGTGGCACATACCCCAGCTGCATACCACTGTACTAGTTACCTTTTCATAGGCAAGACGTGTATGCACAATACTGGCAAGTGTGTCCGTGTTTGTGTGACTACCCTGTAGCCAGGCATACACATGTGTAATGTCTTTTAGTACACCATAGTTGCCATCTATGGTGACTGGTGTCTACAAAGTATTACATAGTTAGGAATGGTAAAGAATACACAGTCAAGCATGACTACAGTTGGGTATGTTATTTTCCTGTGCCACTGTCGAGCAGTGACACAGAAGTGGTCACTGGGGTGTAGGTCCATACCCATCATTCACCCACCCTAACTCCACAATCCCTGGGGTAGATTACATTAGCCATCATTTCCCACCCCAAATTCCACATACACAACAACTATCCCTTCTCTCGTGAAATGCTTAGAATTTAAATGTTATAACATAAGAGATGCCTCTGTTTTGTATACACGTCAGTTCCTTAGGAACCCTTCTGTGTAACAAAGGGTGTTCAGACGTGTATGTATATATATATATATATATACGGCCTGTTTGATGAATCATTAACGGGACTGCCTCCGATGATTATTAATTTTTAGGTGTCCCACAAGGGACATCGATGTCTATGTTTCAAGATTAGACCTGGCAGGTCTCTCCCACTGGTAGTATCCTGCCGGTGGTCTGGGAAGCAGTGGTGTGTTTACTTTTATTGTGTGGCTTTATGTCTCACCGGCCTAGCTGGGGGGGGGGGTTGATGCTACGTATTACACATTTGTTTATTGGACTCCTCACCCCCATATGCACGGCCTTTGAACATATGTAACTAGTAACTGCTGTATCATATTCTAGCTATATACATGTGTATATTTACAGTTTCATATATATATATATATATATATATATATATATATATATATATATATATATATATTATATATATATACATACATACATATATATACATTACTATATACAGATATAGCTGTATATGTATGCATACATGTATATATTTATATATTGCTGTCTATATATATATATATATATATATATATATATATATATATATATATATATATATATATATAAAAAACAACATATGGTATTGGCCAGGGTGTCTGCATCTGTATATATATGTGGGTATGTATATGTATTCTGTCTCTGTATGTATACATTTGTACTACGGAGAGGGAGAAGCTTATCTCTATGTCGCTATGGGTAGATAAACACACACACATACCTCTACATTATACATCTACATCTGGTTATTCCGTTCCTTGCCATATAGATTACACTTTTGCTGCAGTGGGACTCATAATGGGTGTAGCTGCTCGTTGAGCGATGCCTCTGCCCAGTGAACACATTTGCTTACATCCCTGGGGCTGTCCATATAGGCCCACATCAATCAACACCTGCACACATAGACCCATTAGTAGCTACCCATAGTTCCCCCACCCGCACCTCCATTACAGCACTTTTTCTTACTCTGGGTCCTGGTCGGTACTGAACACACCACTAGATGCTGCCCACTCTCCACTTCATGGAACCCATGTCATACAATTGTCTCGACTCATGGGTCATCAGGCTTTCCCACCCTTGTATTCCGGGTATGTATACACCCCAGCCAGAATGTTCGATGTATCATCTTCTTTTAGTTTTGACAATTTTTGGGGTGACCCGCAAGGGATGCACCTGTCTGTGTTCCAAGATTAGATTTCACGGGTGCACTGTGTACCCCCCTGGTTGTATCCTGCCTGTGGTCTGGGGAGCAGTGGACTATTTACATTGTTTGCGGGTTTGTGTGTATGTTTCCTGTGTCCGGCTGGGGGGGAGGTGGAAGGTCATGCTACATGTTTCATGTTTCTTGCTTGGGCAGCTCACTTCCATTGGCATAGCCTGTGAACATATGTCATTCTTGTGTGCTGTTTCCTATCATAGCTGTATATCTGTGTTTATCTATGTACACACACACACACACACACACACACACACACACACACACACACACACACACACACACACACACACACACCTTACACATGCTTACTGGTGTTTATATATGCTTAAACCTGCTTACTAGTGCCTTATTCATTATGACATTGACACTTCGCTCCAGTTAACGTTTAATTCTTAATTTGCAGGTTATACAGTGGACAGATGTTGCAATATGTTCATGTACAGATTACCGATGGTAAATGGTATGTGATGCAGTGGGATTTGGTACGGGAATGCCTGTTCATTAGGCGGTTGCTCTAACCAATACACTATTGCTGTGCTGTTTCATTTGCATATATACCCATATACCCATGGCTCCTGGTTCCCCAAACACACACCGCAATGCCTCCCTAACACTGCAGTCATCCATTCTCCAGTTGGATTTGCGGTGTATCCACACCACTACACATTGGCCACTCCCTTACTCCTATAGACTCATCCCATTGGTTGACTCACTCCACATATCCTCAGAACTCCCAAACATTTAGTCCACAAACATTGGTGACATGAGTGACCAAAAGGATACTATTCGCAATTTTTGGGTTGTCCCACATGGGACACGCATGTGTTTATGTCAAGATTAGACTCTATACTTCATTACATCCTTACTCCCATTAACATGACACTACAATAAATTAATAAGTATGACTATGTGGTAATGCACAGGTTACACATGAGAGCCTAATTATGTACGTGTTCGGCGTATTTCTTTTACAAATAGACCGGTATAGTAATTGGTGTTGCTGTAGCAGGCAGATGGAATGATTCCATGTGTGGGAAAGTCCTAACATTTGATTTTTTTCAGCACAGCACTCACTTTGGACATTGTACACACTTCCTGTGTTTTAGCAGTTTCGTCCCTTCCCTCTTATGCACAACCTATTTTTTCCATCTACTGTCGAGGTTTGTAAGGGCACATTCATGTTATTTATGTCTGCAAATGGAATGAATGTGTTACAGAGAATGTACTTCTACATGTTGATGTCTGCATGTGTGTATGCATATATACTTATAACAAACTTGCTGACCTCCACTGGGCAGTCCAATTAGAACCAGCCCATCCAACCCTGGCACTCCTGGCTCCATAATTTCATACCCATAGTTCCTCTACCCTACCCGAGTTCAACATACATGCATACCATCAATTGTCCAGTTGTTATCTTAGCCATGACACACCTCCACACATTGCCCTCTCCCAAGTGTTAGGGGCCCTACACGTATGTTGTCCTAACCCATGTATTCTCAGACTCTCCCACCATTTAGTCCTTGAACATACCTGACCTTGCTTGTGTAATGATCAGATGGCCAAATAGCCTATCAATTTTTGGGTAGTCCCACCAGCGACTACCCTCTGTGTGTAAAGTAGACTTAGCAGATCAACAATGTTACTCCCACTGGTAATATCCTGCCTGTGGTGCGAGTAGAAGTGCTTTGCTCACTCCTGCCCAGCTTGATATGACATATGCTGACAGCACTATATAATACTGGGGTTGCTGTTGATTCCCTTCTCATTCCTTTTGTATGCTTTATTGTTACATCGTTCTTTTTTCATAGCTATATATCTATACATATATATATATATATATATATATATATATATATATATATATATATATATATATATATATATATATATATATATATGTGTGTGTGTCTGTGTATATATATATATATATATATATATATATATATATATTATATATATATCTGTACATACTTATATACATTGCCTATGCTTGGCACTGCTTAGACCCAGGCAAGTGCATTCAGACTTGCTTACTGGTACTTATATGTGTTTACTGCTGCTTATTCGTGCTTACATCTGCTTACTAGTGCCTTATTCATTATGACAGTGCCACTTTGCTTGAATTATATTTAAGTTAAATATCTCATGCAATGCTCTTATGTTGGTTTTACAGCAAAACATTCATTCCACATGGAAAATGATATGTGCTATTGTTGGGCTTGAACCGTGAATGATGTTCGTTAGGCGGATTCTCTAAACACTACACTATTGACATTTATGTTGATTCTGAATGAATTTGATGTGTAAGCTATGCTCAGTGGAGGGCCACAATGTGCAAACATGCTGCGCTTTGCTTACTCCTTTGATATTGCAGCAATTCAAATGTATAATAGGGACAAGGGGAATCTAATTGTGAATGTTCTAGGGACAGGGCTCAACATTCCACTACGTGCTTGTGTGTTTACTACTTCGATTATATTTTACTGTTCTTGGACACTCTTGTATGCTCAGCATACATTTCGGTATCCATGGACACTGAATTACTGACTTACTATTAGAGGCGGGCTCTACTAGTAGGCATAGTAAGTTTTGCAACTGTTGGGGCATGTTTACGACTCCATAGAACACTTGTGCATGCCCCCTGCACTCGCACACATTTCCAGTGCACATCGAGGGTGCGGCAGCATGCCCTCATACATATTCATATGATGCTGCTGCTCCATCTGTAGTGAGGATGCTCGGAACAAGGCTAAAACCGTCCTTGTGCTGAGCTTCTTGAATCATGGGGTTTGTCCATACTTTGGGAGTGAATATAGGGTAACTCTCCCTGTGTCTAACATATCCCCTGCACCACCAGGCTGTGCCTGTTTATCACTGCTGTTGTCATCAGAGGGTAAGGTTTCTCCAATATCAGATGGAAGGAGGACCACAGTTTTGGTGTCAGTCAATGCTTGACCTGTGAATACAACTAAGAAAAAATAACATTAAAAAATCCCATAATACCTATGCCAAAATACCTCATCCACAGATGCACATTATAATTTCAGTGAGTACTAAACATAACTAAATGTCTAAGTATGCATATACCATGTGCAAGTGGTCATTGTGCCTCAATGCCAGATGTACCTAGATGCAATAGTTGATAAAGGTAGTATAACATACATATGACTATCCATTGCAAAGTTGGAAGTGAAAACGTTTGAATGTCATACATGGGTATCAATAGTGAAAAAGCCTGTCACAAGTGGTGTACCACAGGGCTCAGTCCTGGGCCCACTCTTGTTTGGCATCTACTTTTCCGAAGTACAAGCAAACACAGGAGGGTTATGGCTGACAAAGTTTGCAGATGACTGTAAACTGGGCGCCATAGTAGAAAACACATCTGACACAGATATCCTTCAGAAGGGTCTCACAGAAACGGATAACTGGTGCCAGAGCCATGGCCTAAATTTAAATGCCAAAAAATGCATAGTCATACCCTTCGGGAAAAACAAGGTTACCCCTAGCTACCAAATAGGTGGCAATCCACTGAGCACAGAAGAAGTTATCAGGGACCTGGGGACCCAGGTTGATAGTAGTCTGTCATTTGACACCCATGTAGCTAAAGTAGTTAGGAAGACCTTCTACATTGCCCACCTTATCATGAAGGGATTCTCATCTAGATCAAGGGAGGTCATAGTCTCCCTATACTCATCACTCATCAGACCAATGATTGAGTACAATGCCCCATTCGGAATGTATCTGACCCGACACTTGCAGCAGCTGGAGAGGCCACAAAATTTCCTCACCAAAAGGATAAAGGGTCTCAAACATCTGTCCTATGCTGCCCGACTGAAAGAACTCCAGCTCTATTCAGTCGCTTACCGCTTGCTCAGAGGTGACCTTTGCCTAACATACAAGGCCATGTCAAACCCAGATTTGATGAATATGCTTCACCTCAAAAAATCTAGATCCATCAGAGCCACAAGGGCGAGAGACTTAAACCTCGACACGGCTATTAATAGGACGTGCTGGAGGGATAGATTCACCACCCAAAGACTCCCTATGCTGTGGAATAAAATCCCGGTATATGTGAGGCAGAGCACCTCGCTGGCCTTGTTCAAGAGAAATCTTGACCAATGGATGGGAGATCGCAGATATACCCCAGGGATTACCTCAGTGTCACTGCTCGACAGAGGCACAGCAAAATAATGGGTATAGTTCCCCATACTAAAAGGGTGGCGTAAGCCACAAAACTATGGGCTAGGCTTGTAAATGCCCTCGGGCAGATAGCCTAGTATGAACCTATGAACCTATAAACCTATGAAAATCCTCTGGGGTTTCTCCACCTCTACTTCAGCATCTAGCATCATACTATGAAAGTCTGCTGAGCTGCTTGACTCTCTGATTGATGACAGGAACTTCTCAGTCTTTGTAAGTGGTGGTTCACTAGACAGCCCACCACCAGTACCCCTATGCTTCTCTGCCACAGCCTGTGCTCTGAACTTGGCCTTGTGAATCATATGTCACTAGCCCTATATCTGACACTTGTGTATAGACAGTCCTGGCTAACAACAACATTCACATCCTCAACCAACCTGCCAGATGAAATGGTCATGGAAGGGCTTTTCAGAGGTATGAAAATCAAGGAGGCATCCACCATGGAGGTGGAGCGTCTGTAGTATGACCCCATTTTCAGCATCTGAGAAAGGAGACTTTGATGAAGATAACCTTGTTGTGATGGAATTTAAATAGATATGACAACACAACTTAACAAACAGGGTAATACACATACAATGTATAGATATGGAACACAATATATCAATATTCAGTCAGTAAGCAGCATACTCAAGTATAACACAGACATACCTACACCATAAAAATAAAAATACACCTTAACAAATTCAAACAACAGTATAAAACAAAATACAAGTTCCCAACATAAACATAGCTGTATCCCATAGAAATGCAACCAGCACTGTAATATCTAGATGCATGCACCTCCCCACCACACACACACACACACACACACACACACACACACACACACACACACGCACACACACACACAAAACTACAGAAGACAAGAAACAATACCAGATGCAGGGCTGTATACTTAATAAGCATACACACATCATAAGTAGAGTAACAATAATGGGAGAGTTAGAAAAGCTTACTTAAACTCCCTTAGTGACAACAGTTTTAAATACCTGTGCACTTAAACACCATTGCAAGTGGCCCTTATCAAGAGATGCACCCCTCTCCAGAAAATACACATCTAAACTTTATCCTTGTTCCAATATTAAGAAAGTCTATACACATAAATGTGTGTGTTGCCTAACGACATGAATTACATTTCAGATTAATTGAACAAATTTCAGTGAAATAATGCTGGTAAGCAGCACATCTCAAATATTTATCAGCGAATGAACAGTTTTATGGAAGGCGACATTCCCCAGGATTCAATAAAGCCGACACGGTCATTTTTCACCATGTGCATATCATGGGGCAATGAACACACTTTTAGATTCAGCAAGCACAGCGTACAGGCACACAATCCTGTGTAAACTAAGTAAACACCAAAGTATGCTAATTACAGCATAAGAATCTGAATAACATGCTAATCAACTGATCCAACATGGTGAAGCTATTCATTAAGCTGTACAGCATCTGTGTAGACCCGATCTTGGTTTGTACTACATATTCCAAAACTTTTGGAATACAGCCATGAAAAGGAGTCTACATGGACAGAACCATGTCAACTGTTGCATTTACAAGGTAAGTCCTGAACTTGGAGTGTATTGTGTAATAACAGGAATGGGTGGCATATCCTTATATCATAGTAGTAGAGCAACATATCCTTGTTTGCTCCATAATAGTAACTCACCTTTGCTCCCCTCACAAAAGAACAGTCTATCCTTGTTTGTGCCATAAAGGTAACCCACCTTTGCCCCCCCCACAAAAAACAGTCTAGTCTTGTTTGTGCCATAACAGCAACTTACCTTTGCTCCCCTATACACAAGAGCAGTCTGTTCTTGTTTGTGCCATAACAGTAACTCATCTTTGTCCCCCCACAACATACAAAATAACAGTCTATCCTTGTTTGTGCCATAACAGTAACTCACCGTTGCTTCCCCCCAAAAAACAGGAAAATGACGCATTTTATTTATTTATCATTTGTTGACCGGGAAAGTCCGACTAGGTTCCACAGAGCCTGTTTTCAGCGGAGGCCTGGGGAGAAATGCTCCAAATGCATGTCTTTGGAAAGTGGGAGGAAACCCACGCGAACACAGGGAGAACATGCAAACTCCACACAGAAGGCACCCCAGCCGAGAATCAAACCGGTGAACATTTTGCTGTGAGGCAACAACGTTAACAGCTGCACCACTGTGCTGCCCTAACAAACTGGTTTGCTAACAAACCATTTTTGAAATGAAAAAAGTTCTATTAAAGGAACAGTCCTGACACATTTATCCATATTTATCACATCACATTCCATTTAGTAAGTAATGCATACAGATAAAAGTATAAAATCTTTTGCTTCAGAATTTTTTTAAATACATTCCTGCATATGTACTATGTAGCTGAACAAATAAAAGCATACCTTCTGAACTTCAATACTCCTCTGTGCATATATAACACAGAGTAATACCTTATCTTCACTCTTCTCCCCATAAACAAGTCTTCTCACCATCAGTTTGTCTAGGTACATGGTTGCCTTTTTTATGGTGTAGATTCAGGGCTGTCAGCATGGTGAAGATGCAAATGAGATGTGAACTCATGAGAATTACCACAACAAAAAAATAAAAGCAGGATCACTGTGCTAAGGGCACACGCCAATTATACAATCCAAAAACAAGCACAGTGAAACAAGCCGGTGAGACGAAGCTCTCGGTGGTAGAATAAAACTCCTTTAATGTATGTTCACAGGTTCATGCAATAAATAAAATACAAAGACTAAATGCTTTAACTTAATCTCCACACCCCCACATATGCAAACATCATACTTCATTACTGGAAAACTAAATATGTGTTTACTTCTCAATATGCCCAATATTTTGGTCTCTATAAGAGATTATTGGATGATATAGTTATCTTTTGGAAGGGCACTATAGATAAACTAGAAGAATTTATAAGTCATATCCAACAATCTATGATTTTTTTTAAATTAATATGAAAAAAGTTGACTATCTGGATGTGACTATATACGAGGTACAAGATAGAAGAAAATTTAATTCATATGCAAAAAGTTGTCTATCCTGATGTGACTAAACATGAGGTACAAGAAATAAACAAATTTAAGTCTACTTTATATCAAAAAGAGACTTTTTCTAATTTTTATCTATATTTTATAAGCGCACGTCCATATAGGCAAAAACAAAGTATCATTAAAGGGCAAATGATAAGGGCCTTGAGAATGGTTTCTGAAGATGAAGATTTTGAGATAGAATGTGATATTATCAAAAGGATGTTTTTAGAAAGAGTATATCCTGAAAATGTGATAGAGGAAGTGTTAAAGGAAGTGAAAAAGCAAAGGAAAGACACATATTCCCAATTTTGGGTAACAAAGATAATGATATATCCTCAGTAGTTACAGAAAGGGATTACAGTGAAGCTTTTAGTTTGAATTTGAATAAAAATTCTAATATGGTCAATGAGAAAGTAGTTAAATATTGAGAACTATTTAAAAGTATATCAGATGAATTGAAGATTTTTGAGCAGCCTGTAAAGTTTGTGTAAAGTTTGTGTATAAGAAAGGAATGAGTTTAAAATGAATATTTTAAATAAATAAAATAAAAAAAAAAATAAAATGGGTAGATTAACTAGAAAGGTAGGCACTTATAAATGTGGAAGGTGTACACAATGTATATTTATTAGTAATGTTGAGAGTATATATATATATATATATATATACCTAGTAGGGACATATTTATAAAAGCAAGACAATATCATAATTGTGACAGGACAGGCTTAATGTATTTAGCTACCTGTGGAACATGCCAAGGATTCTATGTGGGAAAAACTGAAAGGGCCTTAAGGACATGTATATATGAACATAAATACAGTATAAAAACTGAAAATCAGAACAATGCATTGTATAAGCATACCCTCAATTGTAAACAAACTAGATTTAAATTTTTTGTTCTAGAAGTTATTAAGAATGAGAGTGGTGGCACATGGGAGGAAATCATATAATACAGAGAAATATATTGGCAGATAGCACTACAGGCAAATGAAAGCCGTAGAATGAATGAAAATATGTCCCTATTACCAGTATTAAAGTTAAGAGCAGCTAGACTTTAGTAAAATGTAGAAAACAACATACACATTGTATAAAGACCTACAATGTATAGAAAATCATATACCCATCATATGTAAGTAGCTAGAACAAGAACTGTGCCTTGTTCCTTTTAAGTAAGAGCTGCTAAAAAGGAAAAAAAAAAAGTATTGCAGAGCCTCTCTGGATAAATGACATTTTTTATTTAAAAATGTAATTTTATACATTTTAACATATATATCTTTTATATATTTATATAATATATATATATATATATATATATATATATATATATTTTTTTTTTTTTTTTTTTGAAAGTTTAATTGAAACACAGATTTGTAGATATAATATATATATATTTTTTTTTACAGAAGCATGTAAATATTTTAAGACAATAATAGAGTTGTTTGGCTTTAAGTATAGATTTTTCAATTTAGTAATTAATGTTTAGATAATTGAGTAGAGTATATATACACACCGCAGGGTTGGTATTGTAAAATTGGATCTGAAGAAGTCCTATCTATCTATCTAGGGATGAAAATAACATGGTGATTAAGTTAAACTGTTTAGTCTTTGTATTTTATTTGTTGCACAAACCTGTGAATGTACGTTAAAGAAGTTTTATAATACCACCGAGAGCTTTGTCTCAGTGGCTTGTTTCATTGTGCTTATTTTTAGTTTTTAATTTATCAGAATTGTTGAATCCCAAAAAAAACTGGATCTGTGTAGGGATGTAAACATAACACAGCCATTCCCTGAGTGGTTGGTTTTAATGGATTGCAACTGTGACTGATTAGTGTTTGGGAGCAGGAAAACACAACAGCACTGCAGCTGCTTTACTTCCACTGGATGTGTCAGGTTCGATCTACAAAGTGTTAGATGTAAGGTTGGAAATGTAAATAAGCAGTACACAAGTCACAAGCTGTGTTCCTTAACATCCAACCTGCCCTTCATTTTTTTGCAACTGCACATGATATTATTTCAATTTCATAAATTTCATATCCTCACACATTTTAAGGTCAATGATATAGAATGGCTTACACACTGCATAACTCATATTACCACTCAAATTCATAAAGAATGGCAAACAAGCACAAAAGTGTAAGACAGAGCTGTATATTTGGAAGCAATAATTATGTCAGGTTGTGTGATCACTAGGTGCACTACATCCAAAACTGCTAAATGTACAAATAATACTTGTTTGGTTTCATATCACTACAAATGCTGTTGCAGTTGATTGTGTGTATACTGAGTTAAGTTCCTCGCTGCAAAACTGTTTGTGTGGTAAAGAGGGATAAGGCACCCATCCTGTGTTTAGAAGGTGCATTCGAGTGAGTGTTCAATTAAAGACCTTTGTAGTTATATCTCATGTGTACTAACATTTGCTAGTGTGTATGTCATAAGTTGCCTTTCGTCATTTCAACTACCTCTCCCTTTTCCTTCTTTTTTTTCTGTTTATTTTATTTGCCAGGGTTTGCACAATGTGACTCTTAGTGCAAGGATGGGAAATGGGGACAAATAAATGTCATATTTTGGCAATGTTTATTTCATTTGTGCAAAGCTCAACATCACACAAACTGGATAACTAGCCAGACAGGACCCAGACAGCCAAAAATAGAAAGTGGATGCAGTCAATTAATACTATTGGACATTGTGGAAATCTGATAAGAATGTTGTGCTGCCATTAACAATGAGACCTTAGGAATGATTAGTAAAATACAGAGTATCATGTAACTAGTACTGCAGCAGCAGGTATTAAGTGTAGGCAGGGCCGGTGCTAGCATTTTGGGGCCCCCAGCAAGGTTGTTGGGGACCCTACTCAAGAGAAAATCAAGCGTGACCACATTGCCATTGCACCGCCTTCCCTGTCAAGCTCATCCAGCACCATTTAACCACTAGTTTCACTACATTCAGATCATTAAGAATTGATGTGCCAAGCCACAGACTGGCATTTAGTACCAAGGTTACATTACAATAAACTCCTGTTCTACAGTACGGTAGCTACTCACAGGTACACACACTGACTGGCACTTAGTACCAATGTTGAATTAAGACAAACCCCTGTACCACAGCATGGTAGTGAATCAGGTGTACACTCTGACTGGCATTTAGTACCAATGTTGCATTAAGACAAACCCCTGTACCACAGCAAGGTAGCTACTGATAGGTGCGCACACACTGACTGGCATTTAGTGCTAATGTTACATTATGACAAACCCTATACCACAGCAAGATAGCTCAGGTACACACACTGACTGGCATTTAGTACCAATGCTACATTCCAATAAAGCCCTGTACCACAACAAGATAGTGATTTACAGATGCACACAGCAAGGTAGCAGCTCACAGGTGCACACACTGACTGGCATTTAGTACCAATGTGACATTATGAAACCCCTGTACCACAGCAAGGTTGCCACTCAGCTGCACACACTCACACACACACACACACACACACACACACACACACACACACACCAAATGGCATTTAGTGCCAATGTCATATTATGGACAAATCCCTGTACCACAGCAAGGTAGCCAGATTTTCAAAGAATGTCCAGATATGACTCTTGTTTGGTCTGTTTTTGGAGTTTTCTGGATTTTTTTTGGCAAATCATTGATGACTGAATTCATTAAATGACAGGCATTTCAGTTTAATTTCATATACCCTTCAGAACATGCATCTTAAGACCTTTTATTCTAACATTTTTGGTTTATAAGAGCAATATTTAAAATTTTCCCAGATCTTTGGGGCTTGAACCCCATTATCTGTGGCTTTGTCCAGATTTTGTGCCTTGAGATCGAGAGCTACAGCTGGCATTTAGTAGCAATGTTGTTACATTATGACATGCCTCTGTACCGCATCAAAGTAGCCTGTCCCAAAGAGGTACACAAAGACACCCACACTGACTCCCCACAAAGACACCCACACTGACTGGCATTTAGTAGCAATGTTGTTACATTGCGACAAGCCTCTGTACCGCATCAAGGTAGCCAGTCCCACAGAGGTACACAAAGACACAGACACCAACACAGACTCCCACAAAGACAGACAGACACACACAGACACTGTCACAGACTCCCACAAAGACAGATGCACACAGACACTGACACAGACTCCCACAAAGACAGACAGATGCACACAGACACCAACACAGACTCCCACAACGACAGACACCCACACACAGACACCCACACAGACTGA
The DNA here is from genome assembly GCF_019279795.1 of Protopterus annectens. NCBI lineage: Eukaryota > Metazoa > Chordata > Ceratodontiformes > Protopteridae > Protopterus > Protopterus annectens. The sequence goes on from NC_056732.1 coordinate 1,214,387,612, forward strand.
GACAAAGACAGACTCCCACACAGAGACTCCCACACAGGCACACATACAAAGACACAGACTCCCTCACATAAGACAGAAGCACACTAAAACAGACACTTGCACAGACACCCGCACAGACACCCACACAGACACCTACACAAATTGACAGACACCCACACAGACTGAGATAAAGACAGACTCCCACACAAAGACAAAGACTCCCACACAGAGACTCCCACACAGACACGCACAAAGACACAGACTTCCTCACATAAGACAGAAGCACACTAAAACAGACACTTGGACACAGGACAGACACCCACACATGATAAAGACTGCACTACAGCAAGACTGAACATTAACACCCACACAGGCACAGGACAGAGGCACCCACCCCCACAATACAGAGACAAGACCAGGACAAATTTACTACAAGACTGAACATAAACCCACACAAGATTAAGTCAGCACTACCACAAAACAGAACTGACACCACTTTCAAACACAAGACAATGACAGCAATATAGCAAGACTTAAACAAGCAGCATTAGATAAACTGACATCACTCAAGGCAATTACTGACATGCAGAACAGTCACACTGCAGAAGTACACAACACGGCTATGGGACACAGAAAAGACTACAAAGAACATACAAGGGAAAGCCATGGGGATTGCAGGGCCTGAGGCAGACTCAAACCTAAACAAACCCAAAAGAAAGCCATGGGGATTATGGAGCCTGAGGCAGGCAGACTCAAACCCAAATAAACACACAAAAGAGACATGGGGATTACTGAGCCTGAGGCAGACTCAAACCCATGCACAAGAGAGTAATGGGGATTAGTAAGTCTGATAGAGGCAGACTCAAACCCAGAGAGAAAACTGTGAAGACCAGAGTGTCATTCATCTTCCATACACATTTACCTCTTCAGTTTCTGACTACTGTCACTTGTCTGTTCTTCCTGTGCTTCTGTCCTAGCCACCCGATGAGTCCTGCTGCTCCCAACTGTCCTACCATTCTTACGAGTCCTGCCACTACCCTGCAGCTCCATCCGAGTCCTGCTGCTCCCGATGAGTCCTGCTGCTTTCGACGAGTCCTGCCGCTCCCGACGAGTCCTGCCGCTCCTAGCTGCCTTTGTCTAACATCCTACTAGTTCCCTCATCATGGTCCTACCTGTTGGATGTACGCAAACAAAAAGTGAATACACAGCATACAAGCCACACTAAGGTACTATCTGAAATTACTGCCTGACAGCATTATAAAAGATTACTGGAAAGGAAATATGAGCACATACCTAACCTACAGTTTTACTGGGATCTTACGAATTTTCTTCCGGACAAAGTCTTCAATGAGGCTGCCATGTGATACACTGTCCCACTTCATGATCAATTGAGAGCACAGCTAAGCCTGAAAGTCTCTCCTGACTCATTGATGAACGTAGGTATGTCTTTATGAGTTTCAGCTTAGAAAAGCTGCATTCTGCAGTAGCCATTGTAATGGGTGCAGTCAAATAAATGTGCAGTGAAACATAAGTATTTATATATATGTCTTGCAAGTGGTTGTGAATAAGGAAATTTAACAGTCAGTGGTGATGATTCATTATCAATCATTCGAGAAGAACTATGTCCAAGGTCAGAGTCATCAATATCACAGTGGCCTCTTATCCTGTCAGTCAGTTGTTCTTTCAGAGCCTTGCAGTGTTGCTGCAGTGTGTCTTCTGCAACATCACTCAAGGCTTTAATATTTGATAAAAATCCAAAGGCCTTATCAAACTCAGAAAGCTGCTGAAATCAGTCAGTAAACGATCGGATTGTTTTGTCCAGCAGCACATTGAAGAACTCTACACATAATTTTACTGCTGGATACTGTACAGCCTCATCTTCTCCTTCATAGTCAAAGAACCATTTTACTTTCCTCTGTCTCTTTTCTTGAAATGTGGTGCCAGCATTCAGTTCTTCTGCTATCTTGGAGGCTTCGCCCATGGCATGTTGAAATCCTGTTTCTCTGTAATTCTTTAGCAGGTCCATAGTGGATGCCAGAACTTTGACACATGTCGAAATATCAACAAATGGACTCTGCAGAACTTTGCTTGCACAATTTACCTCTGTCAGCACATCATACCAAAACACTAAACATACAATGAACTGGTATGACATAAGTTCTGAGCACAGTCCTCTTGCTTGTTGATATGTTGCAGCATCATTTGTACGTACTGCTTGCCCTATCTCCTGTAATGCCTCAATGACTCCCTTCAACTGAAATCTTACTGCCATGACAGATTCTATCCTGCATTCCCAGTGAGACTCCGACAGTGGCTTCACAGTGACATTTGTGTGTCGTTTTAAGATCTGCCATCAGCTTGTTGATGCTGAACAGGGTACGTAAATGTTCTGCAGATATCCAAAGAATGACCCTGCCTATACTGATGAATGTGCTCCATCACTAACTATAAGATTTAAATTATGGCAGGCACACAGCACATAAAAATCCATTGAATTCATCTGTTTTATCCGGGCCTGCACTCCAGCTCGTTTCCCCTTCATGTTGCTGCCATTGTCGTATCCTTGTCCTCAACAGTCATTAATGTCCATTTGAAGATTTTGAAGAGTCTGAAGAGCTTCTGTAAGTCCTGGCCCAGTTGTGTCATTCACAGGCACAAATCCCAGAAAATGTTCCTCAACTGTGGCTGCAGTCTGTGAAATATCCACATACCGAACTACTATAGTCATTTGCTCTTGATTGCTGATGTCTGGCATGCAATCAAGAATAACAGAAAAGTAGCTAGCATCCTTCACCTTCCCTACAATGATCCTTAAAATAGCATTTGCAGTCAGTCGGATAACTTCATTCTGTATGTCCTTCCCAAGATAGTGATCCATTACCTATTTATTCCGAATACGACGCAAATATTCAGCCATGACAGAGTCAAACTGCGACAAAAGTTGCATTTGACCTAATAAGTTGCCATTGCCATAGGTGTCCAGGGCATCAGTTGTACCACAGAATGCCATGTTCTGTTCTGCCAAGTACTGGATAATAGCAATAATGCGTTCTAACACACTACGCCAGTTAGTTATCTCCTTTTCAACCACTGCTTGTCTCTTATCATCCATAGTCTGCCTACTCTTTATTCTATCGTCTAATTCCTTCCACTTCATCATGCATGCTGTATTCTCTGGTGCTCAGTCATGGCTGTATAAAGCTTTGGACATCTCTCTCCATGCTTTGTAACCACTTGACCTGAGAAGATGGTTAGACTGTCCAAACAATTTGCATGCAAAGCAAAAAAGTGCGTTCTTTGAGACGGAATATGTCAGCCAAGTTGTGTTTTGCTCTCTCTCCATTAGGCAGCACATGGAAATAGTTCTCAGATGTAAATCTTCTTTTCTGCTCATTGACTGGAAACTGTGGTAACACCACTTGCACAGGTCCATGCTGAATGGCAGCTACCCTAAACTCATCCCTAATCATGTCTGGCTAAGTCCCTAGATTCTCCAAAGATGTACCTGACACTCCCTGCAAGTACTAGGCCACATCTGTCACTACAGAAGTATGTGGTCCTTCTGTATCAAAGTCTGGTGATCCAAGCAACACCTCAGGTGAATCTGCATTTGCTGCCATGTGTTCACCCATGGTAATGACTGTATGTCCACAGGAGGTAGCCTGTGGTGTAGCCGCAAGATAGTTGTCACTTTCTAGTGAAAGGATGCTGGCCTCACAGTGGTCAAACTGTAATGCAGAACCATTGTGTTGTCCTGAAGGCAGACTTTTTCCTGAATCTCCCTCTCTGATGAGTCACAGAAAAATTTCATAATGGAACCCTGTCTCTTTGCATCCTCACTCCTCTGCTGCTGAAGCTTTCTTTTTGCTTCTCCTGACAAATATGTATGCTTCATCTCTAACTGGGAATGGAAGTAAAGCAGAATTACTACACATGCAGATACAGTCCTTTTGTCATACTGTTATTAAAAATGCTTAATGGCTTACATTGACATCAGTCACTATTGCACTGCAGGCAGAAAGACTGAAGAATGACTAACCAGTAGGTACAAACAAGTGAAAGGCCCATGTTACAGTTTCATGTTAAATATCTAACACTAGAGGTGAACTTCAGCTTTTTCTGCACAATTCTTCACCTGTCATCCCCCTAAACATGCGAAGAGGCCACAAATGATGCAAAAGATTGATATTACAAGCTCTCAGACTAAAGTCTGAAAAAACTAATGACTACGAGAGGCACAAGTTTGAAGGGGAACACACCAAACTGAGGCAAGACAAATGTTACGGTACAATTCAGACTCCACATGCCCACTACCTCTCAATCCTTAGCAAATTTGAACAAACCAAAATCATTGGTTGAACAAAGGAGTGAAATCATGGATTTGCTGGAACACCTCATTTGTGAGGGATGTAGAAGTGGCACACAGATTGGGAGATGGACATTCCCACAACCCCTCTTAGCACAGGATCCGTGTACAAAAGCATAAATCCATGGAATGTACCATGCATTACGTGGGGGTATGAAACAAGAAGTCCATTTCTGTTAGTAGCCCCAGCCCTCTGCAGTGTGCTATGCAATCATTTTGAGAGAGAACAGGCCAAAAAACAAAAACATCTGGACACAATTCTCCCAGGCCCCATCAACCTCCTAAACTGCCAACATAATTCAGACAGCCAAAAAACTTGGATAGCAGAGCAGTGTTTGCAGTAGTATGCATTAAAGACATCAGTATATTCTGTGGAATTCTTACCCACCCCTGTCTCGGCACAATTTTGGATGAAGTGAAAACAAAATTAATAATGTGCTTATACAGTCCGTGACCCATCCCCATTACAAAAAAAAAAAAAAAAAACTCCAGGCAAACAATGGACACTGCAACATTCTCACATGCCCTAACCACACTCCCAAACTTTCAATACAATAGCTATGGACCACGAAAAAATTGAAGTCATTGCAACAAGGCATATCAAAGACAGTTAAACAGCACTATAAACAGATAGCACTATAAACAGATAGCAGAACAGTGTTTGCATTAGCAGGCATTAAGATATCAGTACATTCTGCGGAATTCCTAACCCCTCCCTCTCAAGTCTAGGCAGAATTCTGGATGAAGTGAAAACAAAGAGGCATAGCATAAACAATGTGCTTACAGTCCGTGACCCCCTCTATTAAAAATACTCCAAGCAAACAATGGCTACAGCAACATTCTCACAGGCCCTAACCACACTCCAAATCTTTCAACACAATAAGTACGGACAACGAAAAAAGTTAAGCAATTGCATCAGTAGTACATTGTTGGTAAACACAATAGTAGAGTAACAGGGTTTGCATTAGTATACATTCAAACATCTACACCTTCTGCAACATTCTCACAGCTGCTAACTACCCTCCCGGCATTAGGCATGGTAAACAATGTACAAGTCCTCTCAACCTCCAAATAGCATAATTCAAACAGCCAAAAATAACTGCAGAACAAGCTGTAACACCAGGGATATTTAAACAGTACTATAAACCTAGACAGCAGAACAGTGTTTGCATTAGCATGCATTAAGATATCAGTACATTCTGCGGAATTCTCACCCCCCCCCCAGCTGATGCACAATAATCCTGGATAAAGTGAAAACCAAAAACATAGGCTAAGCATTAACAATGTGCTTATACAGTAAGTGACCCCCATTGAAAAAATCTCCAGGCAAACATTGAACATTGCAACATTCTCACAGGCCCTAAGCACACTCCCAAACTTCAACACATTAACAACGGACAACGAAAAAATTGCAGTCATTGCATCAGTGAGTAGAACATTGCAGTTATATTCAATAGTAGTGTAACAGGGTTTGCATTAGTATACATTCAAAACATCTATGCTTTCAGCAGCAACATTCTCACAGCTGCTAATTACCCTCCCAACATTAGGCATTTTAAGCAACGTACAGGCCCCATCAACCTCCTAACCTCTCAGCATAATTCAAACACCCAAAAAACTGCAGAACAAGCTGTAACATCAGGGATATTTAATCAGTACTATAAACCTAGACAGAATAGTGTTTGCATTAGCATGCATTAAGATATCAATACATTCTGCAGAAGTCTCACCCCCCCCCAGCCGATACACAATAATCCTGGATAAAGTGAAAACCAAAACATAAGCATAGCATTAACAATGTGCTTATACAGTGCGTGGCCCCACATTAAAAAACTTCAGGCAAACATTGAACACTGCAACAGTCTCACAGCCGCTAACTACTCTTCCAACATTAGGTTTTTTAAACAATGTACTGGCCCCATCAACCTCCAAATTACATAATTCAAACAGTCAAAAATAACAGCAGAACAAGCTGTAACACTAGGGATATTTAAACAGTACTATAACTCTCGACAGCAGAACAGTGTTTGCATTAACATACATTAAGATATCAGTATATTCTGTGGAATTCTCACCCCCCCAGCCGATGCACAATAATCCTGGATAAAGTGAAAACTAAAAACATAGATGTAGCATTAACAATGTCCTTCTGCAGTACGTGACCCCCATTAAAAAAGCTCCAGGTAAACATTGAACACTGCAACATTCTCACAGGCCCTAACCACACTCCCAAACTTTCAACACATTAACTACGGACAATGAAAAAGTTGCAGTCATTGCATCAGTGAGTAGAACACTGCAGTTATATGCAATAGTAGTGTAACAGGGTTTGCATTAATATACATTCAAAACATCTATGCCTTCAGCAGCAACATTCTCACACCTGCAAACTACCCTCCCAATATTAGGCATTTTAAGCAATGTACAGGGCCCATCAACCTCCTAACCTCTCAGCACAATTCAAACAGCCAAAAAAAAAAACTGGAGAACAAGGTGTAACATCAGGGATAGTGTAAAACAGTACTATAAACCTAGATAGCAGAACAGTGTTTGACAAACTTGTAAAAAACTCAAAACCTACTGCAAATTCAGTTGACAATCTACCAACAGTTTCAAAAAATAGCAGCTGAAGCCATTTCTTATCCTGAATACTTAAAAGATCCATTACTAAGAAGTACACATCCCAACCTTCTGGAAAATATACATTATACTCTTGCACAAAGGTGGAAACTTGACAGAACTTAAATTATAAGCCAAGAGCAATTCTTCCCCCACTACCTGAACTCCTAGAGGAATGCATTCATTCTCAACCAATAATGTACTTGCCAAATCCCAACACAGCTTCAGGCGTCATGCTGCAACTGCCCTCCTCAGTTATACCAACACCATTAATTTACAAATAATGGTATCTGGCTTTCTCAGTTTGTTAAAGGCCTTTGTCAGAGTCTCTCAAGAAACTACTAAATACTCTCGTCCACCTTAATCGGATCCCCCTAGCCCTCCACTGGGTCCAAAGCTACCCAACAGGTCATAAACAGTTATAAAATGTTTCCAGTATCTACACCACTCTACTTCTACTCACATTAGGAGTCTCACAATGCTACATCCTTGATCCATTTCAATTTAATGGATTATCGACCTCAATACAGCCACATCCCCAGCACTCACAATCCAATATGCTGACATCAGTACACTTGTGTTACATCTACCATGCAGCAGGTCATGTCCCAACCCAGGCTGAAATAAGCTAATCTTCACCACTTACCCCATATGCCTAAGACTATTGACTTAGACAGGAGCATCTCACAAGACTGCCCACCTTTTCCTGCTGTAGCCAACTACAATATCCTTCTCAGTCCCATTATTTATCTCCCTTCCTTTTCATCACCCCTATCCCATTCTCTCTACCTTTTACATATACAGCATAGATGCTGCCAAAACAAAATCCTCTTGCCACAAATAACTAACTTACACATTCTCCAAACCAATGGACAATCAAAATTAAATGTATATTAAATTTCACATTCCCTTATATTGTCCCTCATATAAATAGATAAACCAAACTTATTTTACATATTTCTAGTACCTGTGTACTAAAAACATTTCTCCCTGGGCCTCCACTGAAAATGGGCTCTATCCCAGTCAGGCTATCCAGTAAACAAATGTAAACTAAGTAAAGTAAAACTGGTATAACTACAGTCCCCCCCCCCCCCCATCCTCTAAGCACAAGAACTCTACATAAAAGCAGAGTAAAACTGATAAAACCAGTCCCCACCTCCCCAATCTTCATAGCACAAGAACACCACACAAGTGATAAACTGATAAAACCACAGCCCCTCACCCCCAACCTCTTAACACCAGAGCATGAACATAAAATAAAACTGGTACAACCACATTCTGACGCCCCCATCCTCTTAGCACAAAAACTCTACACAAAACCAAAATAAAACTAGTACAACCACAGCCCCAAAATAAAACTGGTACAACTACAGCCCTCACCCCCCAAACCTCTTAGGACAAAAACTCTACACAAAACCAAAATAAAACTAGTGCAACCACAGACCTTACCCCCCCAAACCTCTTAGCACAAGAAATATGCACAAAAAACAATCACCCCCCCCACAAAAAATAAAGTTAAAACTAAACCCAAAAACTTACCTTTTATGCTTTCTACAGAAGGCTGCTTCTAATACTCTGCTCCTTCTTCACGACTGAAGGCTCACCTGCTCTGCTTGCCTTCCTCAGACCACTCAGTCCCTTTGAAGTTGCCCTTAAAAGGACAGTTTGTCAGACCTTATGAGAAGTTGCCCTTAGAAGGACAGTTTAAAAAGAATCCAGTAAGTTTAAGTTTAAGTAGAATCCAAAGACCACGACCGCTGCAAAAGCTTGATCCACCACTGATCCGTTCCTGATGTAGTCTGTCCTCACACTGGTCCAAACCCCACTCGATCTCTGCACTCTGCTGCCGCTAAGGAGCACTCCTCTGTTTAAAAGCAAGAGAAGTGATCCTTATCAGCTGCTGGTGCCTTTTTAAAGGCAGTTTGTGCAGGAAGTGATTTGCAAGGACCAATCAGGTCCTTGCTTCATCACTTCCTACTTTAAAAAATAAAAATAAAAAAAAAGGACTTAGTTTGCAGGCTGCTGCAGCCATTCAGATCCTTTGTTTCAGCGAGCAGACCTGATTGTGTGCAGCTTGCCAGCGAATCAAAAAAAAAAAAAAAACAGAAACACAGTTTGGATTTTAGCGGTGACTGCAGGGTCCAGGAAGCCGGACTATGCGGATGTCCACGAGGAGCCGAGCCGAAGAAGAGCAACGCTGGTTGGAACAACCCGCAGCTGCTGAATGGGGGTCCTCATTTGTGGGGAAGTAATCGGGGGCTCCCCGTGGCCATGGGTTTTGTGGGTGCCTAATGCCAGCTATGAGTGTAGGGTTGGAGTGCAGATGGTCCTGGGTTCTAGTACAGGGTGTGCAACCTTTGTTTTACTGTTGTAAAATTGCAATTTATAACAATGAACTTCAACATAGACAAGTGCTTTCTCAACCATCTTGTGGCAACAAATCTAACAATAGGAGTGCCATGCACACAGTCCTGAGTCTGAATACAGCATACTTCAAAAACTTGTACTCTTGTTCCACTTCCAATTATAGTGTTTCTTACTTATATCACTTGACATGGTGTATCTGATATTAATTTTATGTATGTGGGCTTGGCAACTGCACATGATATTATTTCAATTTAATATGCACACACATTTTAAGGTCAATGATATAGAATGACTTATGCACTGCACAACTCAGATTACTGCTCAGATACAGCCAGTGGTGGAGTGAGGTGACACTGATGACAGTCCAGTGGGTGAGGACTTGATTGTCACTGTCATCCAACTTGATAATAGTATTGGGGCAGTTATGTATTAAACTATATATGTATTATCACATTTATAAATCTATGATTGTGGGTATAATGCATACTATATTCCTGTATATTTCTGGTATTAGGACTGCCATGGCCTTAACTTTGTCTAAAACACACACACACAACTGCCTGTACAACTAATAACCTTAAATTTACTTTGCTTACTACTATTGTGCTCTGCTTACCATCGAGGGAACACAGTGCTCTGAGCTGTGCACTGCCAAACACCGTGTTTTCTCAATGCTAAGCAGAGAGCAACATTTTCAAACAGTGTGTGCACTCCTAGTAAATGCAATGACTGGAACTGGCAGGAAACCATCACTCACCATTGCTCTTGATCCATGGTAGACATGGCATGCATTTTTGGAGAAGGTGTCAGATTTAAGGTACAGAGATGGGGTGTCCAGGAGTTCAAGATTTTTATTAGACTCATAGTTAAACACTGCCAGGCTTCTGCAGGGGAGACTATTCTGGCTGCCAGTATAAGTAAAAAGCTTTGGATAGTTTGGCCTGGGCTGTAACCAATGCCACCAGCACACCGGTGACCAATGCAGGCATCACTATAATGACCTACAATGCAGGAAGAGGGTACCCTCAATGCTTGGATCAATGAATTTAGGACTGCAGGCATTCCACAGCTCTGTAAGTATCAACTACAGAGACCACTTGTAAGAACTAAAAGCTGAATATAGGCAGACTGGTATTCATAATGGTATTCTGTTTTGTTCTGTTTGTTCCACAGCTGCCACAGAGTGGGAGGCCAATGTACGAACCCATGGGGCTAGATTGGTGAGGATGAGAGAAGCATGTGGTATGTATGCAGCAGAAGAGTACTGTTATTGTAACATTAAAAGTTAAAGATAGCTTTTTTGGTATTTTATACAGTTGCATCAGATTGAGCATGCATACTTCAACTGTAAAAACAAGTATGCATGCATTAGTCTGTAGCAAAAACCAAGAATAAAATATTAGACTTCAGTCAGAGGTTGTGGGTTCAAAGGCCAAACTTCCCAATTATACCATAGTTTTAATTCTTCAATTATGTGTAACTTAAAGGTTTAAAATAAAAGCTCTATACCTCTGGCACACATGCCCTGCTGTAAACTGTAATCTGTATAACTGGAACACTCATATGTGCAATATATGCACATATCAAGGAGTAATTGCTGCACTCTGTAGTATAGTGTGCATCAGTTCGGAATTGGTAGTCTTAAAAGTAAAGGTTAAGATAATAGAGTCAAATAATTGTGTTAATGCATTGTGTGTCACACATGAAGGTACTAATTGTATCTCTCATCCCAACCATTATCACTCTTTTTTATTTTTATTTTTATTTTATTTTATTTTTTTATTTTTTGTTGTAGTTTATTACATGTCATCAAAATGCGTACATGTCTTCCATGTGTATAACATCACTAAATGGTCAGCAGCACAGCAGGATAGGCCTGCCCCATAAGATCTGCCAGCTCCCCTCCACTGGCAACAGCACCATTGCCCAGCACCTCTGGAAGCCAAATTGGCAGCACTGCCTCTGCTGCCCCTGCACTATGTCCCCCTTCAGGTAGTGTTACCCTGGAAACCAGTCCTGTGGTACCATCTAGGATCCAGAGCAGAGATGATGATTTCACTACTGCACTGAGATGACAGGGACATTGCATAGGGTTGTGCAACACACTGTTGGAGGACACCTACTCTGGCTGGAAATGCTGCTCTCCCTCATTTTATGCAGTAGTAGTAGTGGTAGCAGGAGAAGGAGATGTCAAGTACTCCAGCCAGTGGTGGAGTGATATGACAGTGATGACAGTCCAGTGTGTGAGGACTCAATTCTCACCGTCATCCAGCTTGATAACCATGGGTTATGGATGTCCCTACTGTCACTCCAATCATGGTGTCTTCCAACCTTTTGTGTCCATCACCATCCCTGTCTCTTGTGTTTTTTGTATTGTCTGTCTGCAACTGCTTCCTCACCTACCCAGCTTATCAAACCCATACATATCTACTTCGTTTTAACAATCCCAAAGACATGCAGTACGTGGATTGGACAATCTAAATTGGTCCTAGGTGTGAGTGTGTGCGTGTGTGTGCCTTCTGTGGAAGGTTGGGCACTGGGCTGGCAACTCGACACTGTAAAACCCCACTGCCAATCATGGGCGGACAGATGATCTGCTGTGGCGACCCCTAACCGGGAAAAGCCGAAAGAAGAAGAAGAAGAGTATTGGTAAAAATAGAATCACACACAACATACTTAAATAGCAGAAACAGCAATGGATCCCTTCACTTTTTGGGCTCCATGTTTGCAAGGAGGTGTACATCGCACAACAATGCACACTGATTGTGAGTGGCAGCAAAATTCTGCGGTTATCTCCATGCAATGCTGCTTAATCCTGCTGTGCTATGTCAACACACAGCAACACATCTCATATAAAAATTCATGTCATTGCATTATCACCCTGCAATAAAAAGTATTTTTAAAGTATTAGATAGACCTGTATTTTAACCCAGTACCATCTGGCCCCCTAAAAATGGAAGGCATAAATGCATCAACACATGCTGCCACAGAGTCAGTTAAGTGACAGGTATATTTCAAAGTCTCAATACTAACTGTCAGACTTTAGCAATGCAGCTCATGTTTGCACACTTCTTACCTACACTCAAACATGTGCATCTATCAAGCTTATTCACTTTGCTAACCATCAAGCAAACCCGCTGCTTGCCGCTCTATTGAAATGTACATATTATGCTTTATTACTGCTGTTCACTGTCGGTTTCCTGTGTATGACATGAAATTGCATGTAGAAACATTGCAAACTGAGGGGCCTATCTAACAGTATGTCATTTATTTACAATATATCCATGTGTTTGCACCCCCACAAGCACTGCAATCCTGGAGTCTCATTGCTTTTTCCACACATATATCAAGCACACTACAAAATGTAATATCAAATGTTGTATGCTATGCAATTCACATCAATCTTTTAGCATGCAGAACTACAACTATTTACTCATGTGCCTAAAAAGCCTTACCCTCAAGGCTAGTACAGGAATCAGCATGGACCATATCCACATGAACATTGGTGACCTTCAACACACTTGACCCTTCCCAGTTTGGTTTTGTCAAGGGAAATCTTGCTTATTGACCCTTGTGGACTTCCTCAATACTGACCCCAAAGACCTGGATGAGGGATAACAATGCCTATGTTGAGTTATCCAAGGCCTTTGACATTATCTGCCATTCATGTCATAGTGAAAATAACTCATCTGTTATTTAGGGAATACAGTAGTGGATGGATAGCCAACTGGATCAATGACAGAACACACACTGTCAAAGTTGGGGACTGCACCTCCACCACTAGCCCACTTACCAGTGGAATATTACAGGGATCTGTACTGGGACCTCAGCTGTTTGGAAAATACTTTTCTGAAGCACAGGCAACAGTAGATCATTTGTGGTTTACCAAGTTTGCAGGAGACTGTTAACTGGAGCAACACAGTAGTGCAGCAGTTAGCATTTTTGCCTCACAGCAAGAGATTCTCCAGTTCAATTCTTGGCTGGGGTGCCTTCTGTCTGGTGTCTACATGTTCTCCCTGTGTTCATGTGGGATTCCTCCTGATGTTCCAGTTTCCTCCCATATTCCCAAGACATGCTGCAGGTGGATTGGACTTTCGAAATTGGCCATAAGTGTGAGTGTGTGCATGTGTGTACCTTCTGAGGAAGGTTGGGTGATGGGCTGGCAACTCAACTCTGTAAAACTCTATTGCCACTTATTCTGAGGACACCAATGATCCACTGTGGCAACCCTCAACAGGAGCAGCCAAAAGGATAAATAGAAGAAGAAAAAGAAACAGATGACTATTAACTGGACACACTCATATAGAGTCCAGCAGTGATGGTAACATATTACAGAAGGAGCTGACACAGACTATTGATTGATGCCAAACTGACAGACTGAACCTTAAAGCATACAATGATTCATTTTCCCCTTTGTCTCCCACATGGCCTGCTGATTCTGTCTACTATAAGCTCACCTGCATTTTTGTATAAATCAGAATTGTGCAGTGGTGCTTGTGTAAATTACTGGGTTCTGTAGTGTGTGTAGTTAGATAGGTAGGGTTTCTGTTCTCACTACAGTCAACTTGGTGTGTGTGGGTCTAGACAGCAGAGCAGAAGTGTGTTTCCTTCAGTTACTTCTCCAATGACATGGATTACAAGTATTTTGGTACATGCACATGCCTACACATCCATTTCATGCAGGCCTTCCAACCCTTGCCTCCCACAGGGCCTGTTGATGTCATCTACTGTAAGTTCATCTACAATCTTGTAAAAGTCAGACTTGGGCCATGCCACTTGTGTAAAGTACTGTGCTCTATAGTCTATGTAATTAGGTAGGTAGGTGTTCTGTTTATACTGCAGTCAACTGGTTCTGTGTGTGCATCTAGACAGAAGAACAAAACTGTTCATCTCGAAGTTACTGCTCCAATGACATAGAGTGACAGTATTTTGATACTTGTAGATGCCTATACACATGTCATGCAGCCCACACAACATCTTGTCTCCCAAATGGCCTGCTGATTTCATATACTATAAGTTCACCTGCCGTCTTTTAAAAGTCAGACTTGTGCTTTGGCACTTGTACAAAGTACTGTGCTCTGTAGTCTGTGTACTTAAATAGGTAGGGGTTCTATTCTCACTGCAGTCAACTGTGTGTGTGTGTGTGTGTGTGTGTGTGTGTGTGTGTGTGTGTGTGTGTGTGTGTGTAAGCTGTTGCTTAACATTACAGAGAGCATTTTACACCAGCATGTGGGACACTGTTATATTCTCTTCAACAGACACTGCTAATGTCATCAGCTACAAAGTGTTGACTGAGACACTACAAGTTGGACTTGAGCTGAGGTGCTTGCATAAAGTATGGTGGTTCTGTAGTCTGTGTAATTAGATAAGTAACTGTTCTATTTTCACTGCAATCAACTGTGTGTGTGTGTGTGTGTGTGTGTGTGTGTGTGTGTGTGTGTGTGTGTGTGTTGCTTGACATTACAGAGAGCCTTTTACACCAGCATGTGGGACACTGTTATATTCTCAACAGACACTGCTGATATCATCAGCTATATCACATTTGTGGATATGCAGGGGTCAGAGGCTTGCCTGGAGGCCAGGCAGAAGTCACCTCATCCTATACAACAAAGATTATAGTGACATGCCTTTTAATCTATACCTATACATGATGGCATGGTTTTTAGGCCATGTGGTATTTTGTTGACAAAGCCCTGTGGTGTCTCCAGCTGCTAAATATTTTTGGTGAAGTACATGTAAAAAAGAATATTATACTCTATTAGTGTTGTAATGAGGTTTGACTCCATTGCTGTCATACAATCCTAAGATCTCAATATGATGGCATCACTTAGGATGTACACACCATATACTTTCAATAGCAGTGTGGACACTTGGTGATCAACATTAAGATTGCTATGTACATGTGTTCCCAGTGTTTACATCACTGAATTTCTGCATACCAGGTCTGTAGTTAATGCTGTGATTAACATGGAACTCCATTTTCATATGGACAACATTACAAACACATATTTCTGCATTTATTTGTACATGTGCCTTTGTCACCATTCAGTTATGTGTGTCAGCTCCTCCTGTACTATGTTATAACCATTGTGGACTCAAAGATTGCACACACTATGCAAGGATCAGCAAACTTGGTAAGACAAAGGCCATATACTTTAGCCTGAACTGTCAAGAAATACAGTTCGGTGAAGGGCCAAGCACAAATCCCTGGGATTTGTCAATGGTAACAGCACTAATGGTACAGGTTGATTCACCAAATTTCACATGAAGTTTTCTGTTGGTGAGCCAATTGGTTACTCATCAACTGATGTAAGGTTTAATCCCCAACTTGGGGGTTTTCTCAATGATACCTGCATGTGTGATTGTCAAAACCCTAGCCCAGATTACAATAGGCAGTGTGCACTGTTTTACATTCATCGAGGCCTATCACATGGAATGAATGGACTCTGACAACATCACAGATCACCTATGGTATGATTAAGCACATACACCTTCTTGATGTGGTTGAATAAATAGTTCAGCACACCCTCCACATGGCCTATGTTCCCACACAAGGGTATACATCAGCATACATTCACCAGAATTTGGGGGACAGCAACTGATGCATACATGTATAGAGACATCCTGACTCTCCTTGACTGTGAGGTAGACCAACATGTCATCATGGCCTCTTCTACATTTACATTAGTAATATTTCAGGTGTGAGATGTTAATGCTACATCAGGTCCATTACATCTGATAGATGTCATGAAAAAGGTCATTGAGGGCATGCATATTGGCAACAGTATCACCTTGTGGAACTTCAACAGGTCAAGGCATTTGACGGAAATCCACACTGAGGTATTCAATTACCACTGTCATATGTGGCCATAAACAGCTATATCACCAAATGAGTATACCAGTGTATAGGATATGTGACATCTCACTATGTTGAAATGTACGACATGACATATATCTCAGGTCCATGGTTCAGGTCAGTACATCATTGGTGTCTACTAGGCCTGTCCTGCCCAGTAGTTAAGTGATGGACATCACAGATGACTTACACATGACATGTCCAAGCAGCTGCCTAAAGTGCCAAAGCTTGTGGGCAATCATTGACTTCAACTGTGATATTACTACAATACAGACAGTATCAATATATACCAAAAACTGCTGCCACTGTCATGACAACACCTGCATTGACAAGAAACATGGAGGGATTTATTGAATCAGGAAACAGACACACCTCCC
Organism: Protopterus annectens; assembly: GCF_019279795.1. Lineage (NCBI taxonomy): Eukaryota > Metazoa > Chordata > Ceratodontiformes > Protopteridae > Protopterus > Protopterus annectens. Next base: position 1,214,404,176 of record NC_056732.1, read on the forward strand.
AAGTATAAGATTAGATTAGATTAGAACTAAAGGCCTTCATGGGCCATTTTAAGCCTAGCCAGTTACCCCATGTGAGAATCAAACCCTGCACTTTGTGTTTGTAAAGTAAACACCTTAACCATCATGCCAACCTCCCTAATGTGGACATCATACTCTATAATCAGACCAAGAGGTATGTGACCTGTGTCCTGGGGTAGAGGATAAGTGGTACATCCACCACCATGTGGTCACAGTGCTGACTACTCCCATGAATGTAACACAGCAACTGGGTATGTGAAAGACATGCACATCAGTGGTCATAATAACTTCATGGTTCCCAGCCTTCATCCCACCAAAACTGTGTACAATGCACTCTTTTTCATGTACCTCCCTATAATCTTCCAGTGATGTGTAACTGAAGTATACCACCTTTGTCACAGTGCATTGTCACACAGCTTATTTGCCATACCTATGTATTCTTTCTGTGGAATATACATGACTGGCTGATGGTGTGGTACACCACTGAAGTTGTTACACAAAATGCATGTGTGCTACCTGTTCTGCTTATGCGCGCACTACATACATAGGTGTTTGACAACATTAATGGTATGTATCTCTTCTGTGACAGTGTGCATTGTGCCATATATATGCCATTCACACAAGGCAACTAGCCTGCATTGCCCATACTGTCACATACAGATATAGCACTGTCTCTCCTAACACCTCCACCAGATGTTACAGTGCCAGGAAAGTGAACATGGTTACCCTCATAGAATGTGGATGTATCATAATAGTTGTTCATGTGCGCGTGTGTGCAGATTCATATCTTATCACTCTACATCACATATGTTATGTGAGAGGCATGGGATTAGTGGTGGTATTATTCTGATATTGTCCATGATTTTGGTTGGTTGTTGTACTGTTTTCCATGATCCTTTACCTGTGGCCACCTTGCTGGAGACCTCTGCTGAGAGTACATTCATGTTCATATATATCAGTTTGCACACAATATGCACCCAACTCCAATTGTATGTTAGAACCTTGATATATGCCCTCTGCATTATTCTTGTAAAAATGTTTATCTCACACAGACATCCTCCTCATTGTTGTATGACAGTCACAGACAACACATTTTTAATGTACAGTCCATACTATACCATATAGATATGTGCTTGGTGTTGCTGCTACAACCATCTTCCATTGACATTCCCTCCTCTGTTGTACATGAGGGAGTTTCATCTGTCCTCTTTCCTGGGTTCATTCCTATGATTCACCTGTGTGTCCAAATTCAATGCACACACCTCCCTTGAGTGATCATTTTACATGGCAGTCCCATGTCCTGTTATAGATCATTAACACAACTTCTGTACAGAATGCCAGGAATGGGATATCACAATACTCTGTATGGTAGATACATGGTCCTGTACTGTGCTGAGACCATATACTTTACATTCATACCTCTCAACTGCTCAGATATTCCCAGGGTGTCCAGATGTTTCCTTATTAAATTTGTGGCTTTCAGCCATATCACTGGGATGATCTATGCAGTGATGTGACTTAATATTACATACATTTGAGTGCATACCTCTCAGCTGTTCTGATTTGTGCACAATGTCCAGATTTTGTCTCATATTTGTGATCTTTTCCTCATTACATTTTGGTTTTCTGGGAAATCATTGGCATGTCATCATGGAGTGAAGTCAGAAACTGATGACTGACATTTGAGTTTCAAACTTCACACTCTTCATGCAGTTCATGCTAATGTACAACCTATTTATTCTATCAACTTTCTAAGTCTGGAAGTGCAATATTAAATATATGTCCTTATTTTTGGGCCTTTGTCCCTATTATATATTCATTTGTCCCCATATGTTGCTCAAAGGGGATGCCAGGTATGTTTGAGTTTCATTCTTCCACATGTCTGTGTAACATCTATGGTTATTATGTCCCTATTTCTGGTTAAATGTCCCTGCATTATGTTGGCCTTTGTGGAGATATGTTGAACTGTGAAGCCTTGGTGGTCATTGTGGATTCTGCTCAAATCCACAGACCACAAATGCTCTGTTTTACAAGGAATTGATATCTGTGGTTGCTTACATGGTTTCCTGGCTGGCAGCACTGTTGCCAGCCACAAACTCTAGCTTACTCATGTCACACCTCATTAATATGCATTGTGAGTTGCTGTGCGCAATCTATCATTGTGCTAACATGTAAACTCCATGTAGGCTCTGCATGAAGCCTGCACAGAGTTTATTGAATCCTGGGGATTACCTGTCAATATTTCTGACAGTATCTTCCCTATTTATGGTGTAGATAAAACTCTCTGGGCACATAATATATGTTAATTATCCCTCAGTTTATTACCCTTTCTGAATCACTCAATTTGCAGGATATGAAATGAAGACATGCATCATGTTGATTTCTTCATAATGATGTGCGTGCACCTAAGCAGAAGAAGAATAGTGAATAAGACTTTTGCCTAGATAATGCCTTATAAATAGGCCTCATTAGCAGTGCTGGTCAGTCAATGAATGTTATACCCACACTGAAGTATGAGTAAACCTTGATCAGCATATTGGGCAGATTGTATAAAGTTTATGACAGGTAGCTGCGCACACATCTAAGATATGGTGTGATAATGCCTAAATATAATAATGATACCCACAACACTGCGAGTATGGCTTAAATGTAAAGCACATATACACATTATAAAAGAATGAGTATGTAGTTATGCCATGCTTTAAGATATTCCATGAACAAAAGTAATCCAATTAATAATGCACAACCATGTTAGGAGTACATTATTCATGCAGAAAGTGTTTGGACCCTCACCATTATTATCAGCATGTGTACAATAATCCCATCTGTACTATGTACACCAAAATAACAAAACTCTGACAGCATAGCTATAGTGTAACCTTATTGCATATTGCAGAAATAAAATGAGCTTCTACATGACATTCGGCTTTCTGTTTAACTGTTCATGTGATACAAAATGCTCCTGATGTCAATGCTCCATTACAGTGTTAAAGGTATGCTGTTCAGATCCTGGGAAGGTTATTCCTAAATAAAAATGGGATAATTTGTGTACTTGTTGAAACCCAAAAACGTAACAAAACACTACACTTAATTATATGTATGTTTCCTTTAACCTTTACACATCAGTTGATATTGCACATCACTGCTCATCCTCAAGGCCCTTTAGGAAATGATAAATTGCATCCTGTGACAAAAAATGAAGAAAATAATCAGGCATGCATGAAGTTTTAGCCATTGGTCACACAACTGAGGCTGCTATTAGTATGTCCTACTTAGCATATTGGATGTTAGATAATTTAGAAAAGTACATTCTCTGGGGTTTTTATCAAAACATCGAAGTTTCAGAACTTCGAATGTTATAATATCGACCCCAAAACCTCGAAGACTGACAACAGTGAAGCCGCAGAACATCAAATTCTTTTCCAAGGAATGAATTCTGAGGGCCGTTTCCGTGGCTTCGCTATTTCCTCCACTATGGTGCGATCCTGGAGTTGGTATATTTAAGTAGGGGGGTGTGGGTGGCAAATCCCACCCACATTAGAAATAGTTTGTAGTGTTTGTGTGTTTCGTGTTTTGTGCTGGAACAGCAAAATCACTGTTCTCAGTCTTCAGGGTTTTTAGCTTTAGTGGTTTTGGGTTCGATATTATAACATTCGAAGTTTTGAAACTTTGATGTTATGATATAGACCCCATTCTCTGTAACTGTTTTAACGGATCAATGTGTTAATGATGTCTGTACAGAATGAGAGTGCAAAATGTCTGGGTATGAATACTCATAAGGCATAGTACACATGCATGCTTTTGTGTACCATAATATATGTAATAATTCCATTTTTACATCTTAATGTACCCTACACTTTCCATATAAACATGCAATTCATAATGGTAAGGTTGAAATATAATTCTTCACAGTGGATAATAATCCCGATAATGTTACCTATGTGTCTTCCAGAGTGTTCTTCCCATGAATAATAATAATAACATGCTGTGGAATCAAAAGTACATTTTCAAAGAACTGATAAAACATAAATTGCAAGGTATGCAGGTAGTTCAGTATATACCAGACATTAAAAAGGTTTGGCTATATCTGGATATGATCACATCTAAATCTTCCTGCAATATAATTGGGTGCACACACCCTCATGTACTGTCTGTATAGCCCAGAGCTCTATATTTGGCCTATCCTAAAATAATAATTATGTTAGTTTAAGTGCAGGCACATTATAAATATGGACAACAAGTGTCTTGTAAACTACAACTGGCATTTTTCTGTTTATTCTTTGTATGAAAGTTGGCATAAAGCACTGCCAGTGGTCAGAGACAACTGTAGAGAAATGGCACATTTCTTACTGTACGAATACTCAAAAAAGAATTACAAATGTGCCAATAATTTGCCCTGGGCCGTCCAGCTTAGCTTGGCATTGGTGCATTTCAGTTAACATTCAAGATGTAAACATAATTCATCCAAGGAGAAGGCATTCCACATAAAAGCATTTCTGCCTTAAGTTAGTACTCCAGTAAAAAAACAGCATATACTGAAATAGTTAATGGCTCGTCATACATTGCACAGGTCTTCATTTGAGTATTAACATGTTAGCCTACATATGTACTACAGTAAAACAGAATCTCATCACAGTCATGACAATAAAAATGTATGACTTGATAGACATGATGACATATTCACATAAGTATGATATACACAGTACAACTACAGATAAATCAAAAGATGCAGGCTATGTTACGAAGGTATGTTCCCAGTCATGTACATGTCTGTAGCCCGCACCTTGCACACTTATAATATAATTTCCCTCGTAATGTGGCATTATTCTAACCAGAGCTCAGAAGTTCATGTCTCATTTTTGTCATGTGTTTGATTCCAAGGTGCTATACATAATAAATAACATTATTTTTATGTTACAGCAATGCATCCTGTAATACTAATCTAAAATGTATATAAGGGCATAAGAAGGGGAGCAACAATATTATGCAGGTGACTATGTATTTGTGTATAACACTATTAAGCTTATGAATGTTATAAACCATCCCTGAGTGCATACCCAGAAGTGGAACACTGTTAATTGAAATGTAACTGAGATATCACCATTAAACAGCATGAGCTACAGTCACTGTGGAGTACTGATCAGCACACATGACCAATGTTTCCCACCTAAAACGGACAGTGCAGAAATAATAATTTAAGTAATTCTAGGCTGCTGTGTCTTTGCATCTTAAGCTGAAATGTGGTTCTGCACAATGTTCATCATTGCACACATGCTGGTTCATGCAAGATCTGATTTGGTGTCCAATTCCCTGCCATTTTTTTAAGATCTTTAAATGGAAGACATGGTAGGTGATGGTGAAGGCAGTGCTCCATTTAGAGCACAGAGATGGTGTGGTAGGAGTCTCACATTTTTGTGGCCCTGCTCATCAGAAATTACAGTTGAAGACTTCTGCAGGATGGCTATATCAGGTCTCACTACAAGGCTGAGGCTTGGAATAGTTTAGCAAAGGCTGTCTCCCATGCTGCTGGTATCCTACAAACAGGAGGACAATGGAACCACAATTACAGAGACCTAAAAAGATGAAACAATTGAAACAATTACCTCCTGACTCAATGGGAGAATTATCACAGGTCCAATCGCCACTTCATATTATAAGTATATCCCCATAACTGTGCAATGTAATACCATGACATGCCAATGCAAATGCGCACACACACGTGCACACACGCACACGAGCGCACATGGGAACACACTCGCACACACATGCACATGCACACACATGCATACACACACACATACACACACACCTTCATTATTGTTTGATTATGTTTAGCACCTACAGAGATTTAAGAAGCCAGGGAGGTGTATCAAGACATACTGCGATGTCCCAGAGACTCATGGGGTAAGTATAAAATTATGTATTACTGATTGACATATCAGAATAGCACTGATTTTACCAATGAGTTATCAAGTATGTGGTCATAAGGCCACAAGTGATTGTCTGACAACAACATGAGTATACAAATTCCACATTTGCAATTGATGCTGATCTGTACAATTAACTCATGTAGCTTTGAACTAATCACTTATTAGCTAAAGACAGATAGATGTGTGCTCATTCAAGACAACAGAGAATGTGTCTTGTATGCATTTTACAATTCAATATTTAATAGCTGTACTCTTACCTTAGAATATCATGTGCTCATTCCCAAAACATGGTTAATTAGCTGTTATCTGTAAATCAATAGTTAAATAATTAAGATTTTTGTAGACTGGCATTAATTGTGAGAGCCAGAAATATGATATTAGTGCATCATTAATTAAAGGCCTCATATTTATATCTGGATATAAATTATCTGAAAAAATGTATGTGGCATATGTAATGACTGCAGTGTTAACATTACATAATATTTTTTTTCTTTTTTGTCTGTCCCAAGGACATCTTTCCTGCTATCATTTCTGATATAAATATGTGTGTGTGTGTGTGTGTGTGTATGTATGTATGTATGTATATATATATATATATATATATATATATATATATATATATATATATATATATATAGCTCGGTATCACTTTGCCAACAGTTCAAATCTCCGAAAACGATATGGCTGAGACCATATTGCTGAAGATTTTAATTGCTGAAAAAGTGATAAAAATAGAGAATGACTTACCTGTACATTTTGCACCCCCAACATGCCCTACAACTTAAATATATCACCTCCTCGAGTGCACTACTGTGAGGAAAAAGCCAAATCCTAGGTTATGCATTGTATGGCGATCCCAGTACCCAATTGTTGGCAATTAGAATCTTTGTCGATATGGTTCATAGGTTCATAAGCAAGTATTAGGCTATTGGCCCAAGGGCCTACATAAGCCTAGCCAACAAGGTTCCCTGGCTTACACCACCCAATAAAGTTATTTTCCTGTGCCACTGTCGAGCAGAGACACAGAAGTGATCCCTGGGGTGTATTTCCTATTTCCCATCAACTCATCAAGATTTTTCTTGAAGAGTGCTAATTAAGAACTTTGCTTGACATAGATGGGTAGTCTGTTCCAGAGTATGGGAAGTCTCTGGGACAGGAATCTATCCCTCCAGCATGTCCTGTTTATTGTGGTGACAAGGTTTAGGTCCCTAGAGCGTGCAGCTCGGAGGGATTGGAATTTCTTTAGGTGTAGCATGTCCAACAGCTCTGGGTTTGACATAGCTTTATATGTTAGGCAGAGATCACCTCGGAGTAGGTGATATGCTATGGAGTAAAGCTGGAGTTTTTTGAGGAGGTCAGTGTAGGGCATTTGTTTGAGGCCAGTAATCCTCTTTTTGAGGTACTTCTGTGGCCTTTCCAGCTGCTGCAGATGTCTTGTGAGGTACATTCCAAAAGGGGCGTTGTACTCTATAATGGGTCTAATGAGTGTCGAATAGAGGGGAACAATGACCACTTTTTTCCTGGATGAGAACCCTTTTATGATGAGGTGTGCCATGCAGAAGGACTTACTGACTACTGTGGTGATGTGACTATCAAAGGAGAGACTACTGTCCACGTGGGTCCCAAGGTCTCTTATCACACATTTGGTGTTAAGTAGATTGCTGCCTATGTGGTAGTTTATGAGTACAGAGTTTTTACCAAAGGGGATGACACTGCACTTTTTGGCATTGAGCTTGAGGCCATGGCTCTGACACTAGGCATCTGTCTCAGCGAGGCCCTTCTGTAGGATGTCCACATCATTTGGGGACTTGACTATGGCTCCTAGTTTGCAGTCATAGGTTCATAGGTTCATACTAGGCTATCTGCCCTAGGGCATTTATAAGCCTAGCCAGAGTGTGTGTGGCTTTCACCACCCCTTAGGATGAGAATACTATACCCATTAGTTTGCTGTGCCTCTGTCCAGCAGTGACACAGAGATGATTCCCGGGGTAAACCTACGATCTCCCATCCACTCGTCAAGATTTCTCTTGAACAGAGTCAGTGAGGGGCTCTGCCTCACATGGACTGGGATTCTGTTCCATAGTGTAGGGAGTCTTTGGGTGATGAATCTGTCCCTCCAGCACATCCTATTTATATCTGTGTTGAGGTTTAAGTCTCTTGCTCTCGTGGCTCTGGTGGATTTGGATTTTTTGAGGTGGAGCATGTCCATTAATTCCGGGTTGGACATGGCCTTGTATGTCAGGCACAGATCACCTCTGAGCAGATGGTATGCGACTGAATAGAGCTGGAGTTTCTTCAGTCGGGCATCGTATGACATATGTTTGAGCCCATTTATCCTTTTGGTGAGGAACTTTTGGGGTCTTTCCAACTGCTGCAGGTGTCGGGTAAGGTACATTCCGAATGGGGCGTTGTACTCAATCATTGGTCTGATAAGTGAAGAGTACAGGGGTACAATGACCTCTCCTGATCTGGATGTGAATCCCTTCATGATCAGGTGGGCAATGTAGAAGGTCTTCCTAACCACTTTGGCAATGTGAGTGTCAAAAGAGAGGTTACTGTCAACTTGGGTCCCCAGGTCCCTGATAACTTCTTCTGTGTTTAATGGATTACCACCTATGTGGTAATTAGGGGTTACCTTGTTTTTCCCAAAGGGTATGACTATACATTTTTGGCATTTAGCTTAAGGCCATGGCTCTGGCACCAGTTATCCATTTCTATGAGACCTCTCTGGAGGATGTCTGTGTCTGATGGAGTGTCAATTATGGTGCCCAGTTTGCAGTCATCTGCAAATTTTGTCAGCCACAATCCCCTATGTTTGCCTGCACTTCAGAAAAATAAATGCCGAACAAGAGGGGGCCCAGGACTGAGCCCTGTGGGACACCGCTCGTGACCGGCTTAGAGTCTGACATGGCACCAGCAACTCTAACCCTGTGTGTTCTGTCCTTGAGCCAGTTTGCAACCCATCTTGTGACATATGGGTTTACATCTAAGCTGGTGAGCTTTTCTATGATGCCTGAGTGGGGTATTGTGTCGAACGCTTTTGCTAGGTCAAGGTAGGCTGTATGAACTGCCTTACCCTCATCAATGGCCTTAGTGACTGTTTCGAAAAAGTCGACCAAGTTCAAGAGGCAGGATCTGCCCTTGACAAAGCCAAATTGGGTAGGATCCAGTGTCTGTAGGTCCCCAATGTCTTTATTTATGAGTTCCATTATGATCCTCTCCATAGCTTTGCAGACAAGGCTCATCAAGCTTATGGGGCGGTAATTTCCAGGGTCCGTAGAAGCACCACCTTTGTGGAGTGGGACCACAGTTGCCGTACGCCATTCTTTGGGTACGTATCCTGTAGTAAGGCTAAGATTAAACAGCAGCCTTATGTGTGGGTTTAGTTCCTCATTGAGTTCATGTAGCACACAGCCAGGGACACCGTCCGGTCCCATTGATGCTGTGTTTTTTGCTTTAGAGAGAGCAGCTCTCACCTGGGCATCTGAGATGTATGGGAGGCTAGACTCTGATGGGATAGATATTTCTCCTTTTGGGGGGGAGGGAGGGGAGAAATTTGCACTGAACCTGTCTGCCAGTATGTTGGCAATGTCTGTGGGTTCAGTGATTGTTTTATCATTTTGGATTAATTCTGAGTATATCTGGGAGTTTCCACCCAGGTTTCTAACATAGCTAAAGAAGGCCGTATGATTGTCTTTTGGGTCAATAGCGATTTTTCCCTCAAAGTTGGCCTTGGATGATTTTATGAGTGATCGTAGTTTTTTGCTAGTATTGATCAGAGATGCCTTCCCTTTTAGGGATTTTGCTCTGTCATGTAGTAGCTTTCTCCTCTTGTTGTAGAATTTATTTATGGCTGGGGTCCACCAGACCGGGTGCCTGCCTTTGGTGGAAAGGGTCTTAATTTTATTAGGGATTGCTTGATCCATACATTCCTGGAGGTGCTCGTAGAAGGCATTTGTAAGGGTTTCAGCAGCGTGGGTTGTGGTTTCCACTGGCTCGGGGGCCTTGAAGGATACCACTCCAGTCTTAAGAAGTGTGAAGTTTGCTTTTGAGAAGTTCTTCACTGTGGTCTTTTTTGCTGGGGGTGGGGGTGGGATGTGGATCTCCAATGAGATTAATTTATGGTCTGATCTCACCAATGAGGGATATACTTCTGGTGTGGAGCATTTTGTCCCCATGTTTGTGATGATCAGGTCTAGTATATGTTCTCCTCTTGTGGGAATGGTGACTAGTTGTTCCATAGCATTTGAGTTTATGAACTCCAGGAACCTTTGCGCTAGAGTGTTGGGGCTTAAGTAATGTTCCCGGTCTATGTTTGGGTAGTTGAAATCACCCAATATGATGGTGTTTGGAGAGACATTCATACTCTCCAGTGTCTTCAGGAAGGCTGTGTGGGTTTCCTGAGTTTGAGAAGGTGGTCTGTAGCATGCTACAAACTGTAGGGCAGTTTTACCTATGGTTAATTGCACCTGGATGGTCTCCGATGCTTTGTGCGTTGCCATTAACCTGGAGGTGTGGGTATCCTTTATGAATATGGATACTCCCCCTCCTTTTGTGGTTCGGTCCAGATTTTGGGGCCGGAACGCATGATATGAGGTATAACCTGATAGTGCTGGGGTGCTCTCAGGAGCCTTGAACCAGGTTTCAGTCACAGCACAGACATCGATGTTTTCCATACTGAGGAGGGCTTGAGGCGTGCATCTTGAGGTTTAGACTTCTGGCATTGAGCAGTATTACCCTTAGTTTTTCTCCATTTTTGTTTTCTAGGGCGGTAGGTTTATCATTTGAGCCTTGCCTAAAAAGGCACTATGGGGTGGCAAGAGCCTTTGCCAATATCCGGAAGCCCAGGGTGACAGGTGCAAGCCATCCCTTGGCAGCGTGGCTTGTCAAGCATGTCATCCCAGGCAGACAGACATTGGATCCCCTTAGAATGACACCAGTAATTAAGCCAATTATTAAAGCTGATCATTTTGTCTCTGTATTGTGGCATCATTCTTGGTGAGGGTAGGATACTGCTCAGGGTCAGGGTCATACCGGCCTGGGCTACATAATCTGAGAGCTCCTCTATGTCTCTTTTCATGTAGTCCAGGGAGGTACGTCTCAGGTCGTTCACACCGGCATGGACAATGACTGAGTCATACTTGTACTTGCTGTGGAGTGACCTGAGTGCTTGTGTTATGTGGTGGATTCTAGCGCCTGACAGGCAGCTTACTGTGATCTTTTCCTTGTTCAGTCTGGTGAGTGGGACGTCAGTGTGTCTGACTATGGAGTCACCTATAACAAGTGTGTCTGGCATTGGGTTTGGCCTTAAGGGCTGTGACTGTTTAGCACACTGACTTTGAGAACTATGTGTTGCAGGTCTTATGTCTTGAGGTGGCAGTTGCTTGGGTGTCTGCTTTGGAGGCCTCTGTAGTTTTGGTAGATTTTTGATCAGTGCCTCCGAGTATGTCTTTGTGTGTTTATGTGTTTGTTTTGCAGTTGTGATAGTTCTATGTGAAACTGTGTTTGTGGTGTGCGTGGTTTCCTTCTCCTCCTGTCTGGTCTTGCCAGTCCTTAGTTGAGAGAGCTCAGCCTCCAGTTTGGATATATAGTTGCATCTCTCACATGTATTTGTGTTTTGTGGGAGAAGGAGTGGGTTATCTGTGTACATGAGGCAACTGCAACATTGCCTCAAGATGCCCAGATTCACCAGCTGAACAGGAGAGGACGCTAGCAACTGACCCTTCGACATGCTAGAAAAAGTGAAAAAGTTTGCTGTGTAACTGAGTCAGAAGGGACCTATAGGGAAATGGGTACTCAAGGGGATTCTAGGCTAATGTAGTACTTTGTTTAGTATATAAGTACTTTACCTATATAAAAATGCTTTAGGAGCAAGTGCTGAGCTTTTGAGATAGAGAATAGACTGTTTAGATTGCAAGTAGAGAAGTTCTAAGGGAAAAATTGAAGAGCAGACTTTACGGAGCCAGAAATAGTTTAACCTTGTTTAACCAGCGCTGCCTGATGGTGCTCTATGGGCAACTCCGCGGTAAATAACGCAAAGCGGCTAAAGTGGGCTTTATAGCAGGGGGTTGAAAAGAGCTAGGAATTGACCCAAAATGGCCAATAGACTACAAGTTTCTGGCTGGAACCACTGCTCTAGGGACAAATAGGCTGCTCAGTGCTCCCCACTCCCACTGGTGAACAAAGAAGCTTCCCTTTATCCAAATAAGGATATAGAATAGCACAGGAGCCAAGCCAAAGCCCAGAGATCAGCAAACTCTGAAGACTGGACTATTCTAGTTCAGTAAGGCGGGAAAACAAGATTTTTTATTTTTTTTTTTTTTTTGCAGAAAACAGAGGAAAAACAGACAGTAAATGCTATAAATGCTTTTAAACGGCTAGCACACTTGAGTGTGTTAGCCTACAGGTAAAATTAAGCAACAAATAACTTTTAAAAGTGAAAAACAGTTAATCAACACAAAAACAGTTTAAATAGAATGCAGAGCTGTATAAACAGGCGAAAATGCAGTCGCTAAGCAATAAATAATCAAAAAGCCAGAAAAAATACTTAAATCAGGAAAAAGTCACTCTTTTGCTCTCTGCTGCTTGTAGAACTCTGCAGGACACCACGAGGAACGGTGCTGAGTTGAATACAAGTGAAAAAGCGCTCTAAAGCGGGCTTTATTACAAAGGGCTGAAAAGAGCTAGGAATTGACCCAAAATGGCCAATAAACTACAAGTTTCTGGCTGGAACCACTCCTCTAGGGACAAATAGGCTGCTCAGTGCTCCCCACTCCCACTGGTGAACAAAGACTCTTCCTTTTATCCAAATAAGGATATGGAATAGCACAGGAACCAAGACAAAGCCCAGAGATCAGCAAACTCTGAAGACTGGACTATTCTAGTTCAGTAAGGCGGGAAAACAAGATTTTTTTTTTTGTTTTTTTTTTGCAGAAAACAGAGGAAAAACAGACAGTAAATGCTATAAATGCTTTTAAGCGGCTAGCACACTTGAGTGTGTTAGCCTACAGGTAAAATTAAGCAACAAATAACTTTTTAAAAGTGCAAAACAGTTAATCAACACAAAAACAGTTTAAATAGAATGCAGAGCTGTATAAACAGGCTAAAATGCAGTCGCTAAGCAGTAAATAATCAAAAAGCCAGAAAAAAATACTTAAATCAGTTATAGCAAATACAGTTATAACAAATGCTCTGAAATATACTGTATATTTCCAAAATGTTTGAGAAGGACAGTCAGAACACAAGAAGGTTCAGGCGAAAGAGTACCTTCTGCGAACTTTGTTAGCTAGAGGCCTTCTGTGTTAGCCTGTACTTCAGAGAAGTAGGTATCAAACAGGAGAGGTCCCAGGATGCAACTCTGTGGTACTCCACTTGTCACTGCTTTGAGGTCAGATTTGGAGTCTGCAACTTTTACAGTGTGGGTTCTGTCAGTGAGCCATTTGGTAACCCATCTTGTGATGTAGGGATTTATACCTAGTTTAGTGAGTTTAGCTATAATTCCAGAATGGGGGATGGTCGAAAGCCTTGGCTAGGTCAAGATAGGCTGTGTGAACCACCTTACCCTCATCTACAGATTTGGTGACTGTCTCAAAGAAGTCAATCAGGTTCAGGAGGCATGATCTGCCTTTCACAAACCCGAACTGGGTGGGATCCAGAGTTTGGAGGTTACCAATGTCTTTGTTTACGAGTTCCATGATGATACGTTCCATGGTCTTGCAGACCAGGCACATCAGGCTAATAGGTCGATAGTTCCCAGGATCAGTGGTGGCTCCCCCTTTGTGGAGTGGGATAACTGTTGCTGTGCGCCATTCAGTGGGCACAAAGCCTGATGTGAGGCTATTATTGAACATGGTGCTTAAGCGGGGAGCCAGTTCATTCTGAAGTTCGTGTAAAACGCAGCCTGGGATATTGTCCAGTCCCATGGATGTTGTGTTTTTGGCTTTAGAGAGTGCAGCTTTTACCTACGTAGTTGTGATTACAGGGACTCTGCATTCTTCCTGTATAGATATGGGCCCTTTATGGGGTGAGTGGGGGGTAAAGTTAGCACTGAACCTATCTGCCAGGATGTTGGCAATATCAGTTGGTTCTGTAATTTTCGTGCCTTTGTGCTGTAACTCAGAGCAGATCTGGGTATTGCCATCGAGATTCTTGACATAGCTATAGAATGCTTTGTGGTTGCCCTTAGAATTAGTGGCGATTTTGTTTTTGTAGCTAGCTTTGGAGGATCTTATAAGGGATCTCAGCTTCTTACTGAGGTTGACCAGGGAGCTCCTCCACTCATGGGTTTTTACTCTCTTTTGCAACAGTTTCTTCCTTTGGTTGTACAGTTTGTTTATGGCAGGGGACCACCAGATTGGCTTCATTTTTTTTGGAGGATAGCATCTTGTTTCTGATTGGGATAGCATGATCCATGCTCTCGTGTAAGTGCTTATAGAGTGCATTTGTGTAGGATTCAGCAGTTGTAACTGTATTGTCTATCTGCATGGGTGTCATGAAGTTCACCACTTCTGTCTTAAGAATATGGTCGGATCGGACCAATGAGGAGTTGACTTCAGGTGTGGAACACCGATCACTCATGTTGGTAATGACTAGGTCTAGAATATTGTTGCCCCTGGTGGGAGTGTAGATAAGTTGATCCAGGGCATTGGAGTTTATGAATTCCAGAAAGTGTTGAGCTAAGGAGTTGGTACATGAGTAGTTTTTCCAGTTACTGGTGTGGTAGTTGAAGTCGCCCATTATTAGGGTGTTTGGTTGAACCCTAATATTTTCCAGTACATCAAGAAAAGAGGAGTGGGAGTCCTGGGGCATGGTGGGGGATCTGTAGCAAGCTACAATTTGGATTGCAGTTTTGCCCAGAGTTAGTTGCACTCGGATAACCTTGTATGCATTATGCTGAGTAACTAGCCTGGAGTTGTGGATATCCTTAATGAATATGGACACACCTCCACTTTTGGTGTTTCTGTCCATGTTACATGGCCAAAACGTGTGGTATGAGTTATAGCCTGGTAGTGCAGGGGTGCTCTCTGGAGCCTTGAACCAGGTCTCATTCACTGCACAGATATCGATGTTCTCCATTTTAAGGAGTGCCTTGAGTGAGTGCATTTTGAGATTTACACTTCGAGCCTTGAGTAGCATTACCCTCAGTTTTTGCTTGCCTGTTCCTGTTACGGTGGTGAATTTGTTATTTAAACCTTGCCTAAAAAGGCACTATAGGGGCAGCAAGAGCCTTAGCCAGTATCCGGAATCCCAGGGGCGACGGGTGCAGGTCATCTGTGGCAAAGAATCATTGTCTGTCAACCATGTCATCCCAAGCAGACAGATACTGGATCCCCTTAGAATGACCCCAGAAGCTTAGACAATTGTTAAAGTCAATCATTTTGTCCTTGTACTGCAGTATCATTTGGGGCAATGGCAGAATGCTACTCAGGGCTAGGGTCATACCTGCCTGGGCTACAAGATCGGAGAGCTCTTCTATGTCTCTTTTCATGTAGTCCAGGGAGGTACGTCTCAGGTCATTCAGACCAACATGGACATTGACAGAGTCATATTTGTACTTGTGGAGTGACCTGAGTGCGTGGGTTATGTGGTGGATCCTTGCACCCGACAGGCATCTGACAGTAACCTTCTCCTTGTTTAGCCTGGTGAGTGGGACATCAGTGTGCCTGACTATAGAGTCACCTATGACTAGTGTGTTGGTTATGTTGTTTTATCTTATTGGCTGTGGTTGAGTGGCACACTGAGTCTGTGGGCTATGTGTCATTTGGGTTGTGTTGGGGGATGGAGGTTGCTTGTGTTTCTGCTTTGGAGGTCTCTTTGCTTAGACAGATTATTATTGAGAGCCTCCGCAAATGTTTTTGTGTTACTATGTGTGGATTTTGGTGGTGTAGATTTAGTGAGACTATGTGATGAGTGTGGTGTGGTGCAGATGTTTACCTTCTCCTCATGACTGTCAAGTTCAGTCTTGGTTGGAGAGAGCTATACCTCCAGTTTGGCTAGAGAAGTGCATCTCTCACAGGTTGTAGTGTTGAGTGGTAGGAGGAGAGGGTTGCCTGTGAACATGAGGTAATTTCTACATTGCCTCAAGATGCCCAGATTCATCAGATAGACAGGAGAGAACACTGGGAGCTGACAATTGGACATGACTAAATAAAAAAAATATTTTCTTCTAGATAAGTGAGGAAAGTAAGTATAAGAGCTATTTTTCTCTAAGCAAGTGAGAAAAGTAAATACAAAAACTGTTTTCCTCTAGGTAATGAGGAAGTGTGAGTGCTATAGTAATTAGTAGCTTATTTAGTGCTTACAAGTTCTGAACAAGTGCTGAGTATGAATAAGCAAATTTAAGTGCTAAAACTAAGAATCCGTATCTGCACTAGATGAGTTACAGGACAGAAACAAGTGCAAATGCAGGCTTTCAAATCAGAAAGTTGAGAGAGATGAAAGAGATTTCTCAAACAGCCAATAACAACATTTTTTGGGCCAGAACCACTCCTTATGTGGTAGACAGGTTACCTAGTGCTTACCACTCCCACTGATAAGCTAGAAGGCTTCCCTCCAACACAGAAAGGCTTGGGGGGCTCAGAAACTTACATACAGTCCTGGATACAGCAAATCTGTATCTGGAACACTAGTTACAGGAAATGTAGGAAACAGGCTTACAGTTTTTTTTTTTTTTTTTTACAGAGAAGTAGCAAAAACAGTAGTAAGAACAATTCACATGCAATGCAAAGCTAGCACACTTGAGTATGTAGCAATATTAAACCAAACACAGTTTAAAAAATGCAATTAAATTAAAAAAGACTAAAAGCAAATGCAGAAAGAGTTTATTAGGTAGAATGTGGTAAAGAGATGGGACTGGAGGAGTGTCCCAGATCAAATCTATAGTGGGGCGGGCAACTACAAATGCCACCAAATTTAAACTACAAACCAAAAATAGGGAAGGTGGGTAGGACAAAACAGAGATCTAAGCAACAACTAACAGTACAAACACAAAAACCAAAAAATATATACTCAGCTCTGTATATTTGCAGATCAGTCTCTCAGAACAGGAAGACAACAGTTTGAACAGAGATCTAAGTAGGGTTACCACCTGTCCCACTTTGCGAGGGATAGTCCCTCTTTGGGCAGTTGTGTCCAGAAAAAAATTGTAAAAATGGCAAATGTCCTGAGATTTTGGGACAAAATTATTTCCTATATTTTATGCAATAGTTGCGTAATAGTTGCATAAAACAGTTATTCTGTATCTGAACCACCTAAATGTAATAAGAAACAGAATAAGCAACTAAAACATTACAAGAATAAGCTTTCATCTAGGCAAAAAAGTGAAGTTCTGTTCTTCGTAGTGGCCGGGGGTATGTTTCGGCCTGCAAAATCTGACGTTTGTACCAAAAATGTCCCACTTTGGGCATTTGAAAAGGTGGTAACCCTAGACCTAAGCAACAATTAACAAACTATAATTAAAAAATATATACTCAGCGCTACATATTTGCAGATAGTCTGGAAGGCAGTCTCTCAGAACACAGGTTCCAGCAATTAAATGCAGGCTGTTACTAACAGGTCAAATTTTATGCAAGTGATCCTTGAGTTAGATAACACACAAGCTGTAAAAACCAGGTATACCAACTGAAAACATGGCAGAAAATAGGGGTGGAGGTGGGGAAAACAGTTTCAACAGAG
The DNA here is from genome assembly GCF_019279795.1 of Protopterus annectens. Classification (NCBI taxonomy): domain Eukaryota; kingdom Metazoa; phylum Chordata; order Ceratodontiformes; family Protopteridae; genus Protopterus; species Protopterus annectens. Next base: position 1,214,421,797 of record NC_056732.1, read on the forward strand.
ATTTAAGCAAACACTAACAGTACAAACTCTAAAACCAAAAAAATATACTCAGCTCTGTATATTTTCAGCCATATCTGGTCTCAGCCATATCATCTTCAAAGATTTCCATTCGCCATATTTGGTCTCAGTCATATCATCTTCGGAGATTTGAACTTTCGACAATGTGATAGTGAACCATATATATATATATATATATATATATATATATATATATATATATATATGAATCTGCTTTATTTGATCGACAGACCATTTGATACAAACTCATTTGGCCGAAGACTCATTTGATCAAAAAACAGTATTCAAGGCATAATACTGGGATTTGTCTCCCCTGCCCAATATCGTGTGACCCTGGAGTTGATATATATAGTCGGGGATGAAGAAAAGAAAACAAAAAGTGCACATTTTAAACAAAATAGTAGGGGGGCTTTGCCCCCCCACCCCCCTGACTATATATATCAACTCCAGTGTCACACGATATTGGGGAGGGGGACAAATCCCAGTATTATGCCTTGAATACTGGTTTTCGATCAAATGAGACTTCGACCAAATGAGTTTCTATCAAATGGTCTGTCGATCAAATAAAGGAGGTCCATATATATATATATATATATATATATATATATATATATATATATATATATATATATATACATATATATATATATATATATATATATATATATATATATATATATATATATATATATATATATATATATATATATATATATATATATATATATATATATATATATATATATATATATATATGCACACACACACACACACACACACACACACACACACACACACACACACACACACACACACACATATATATATATATATATATATATATATATATCTATGGGTCTACTTCAGAATATCAGCAAAACCCATTTCATTGAGATGACAGAATCGAATCTTCACTTACACAAAACCTTAAACCAGCAAAAATATTCAGTGGGAAAGTAACCACTTGGCCACCAGGATAACATAAAACAATGAAGTGATTAAAAACCACCAAAGTGGGGGAATTCACTCCCCCATCCCCTACCCCCAATGTGGGGGGCTGTGCCCCTCACCCTCCATCTATATATACTAACTCCGAGATCGCACTGTAGTGGGGAAAGGGCAAATACCTCCAAAAGTGGCTAAGTGGCTATTTTCCTGGTGAACATTTTCACTGGTTTAAGGTTTCACGTTAAGTGAAGACAATATTGTGGTCTCAATGAAATTGGTTTCGCTGATATGGGACATTGATATTCTGAAGTATCGTCATCTATAATATGTATATATATATATATATACATATATATATATATATATATATATATATATATATATATATATATATATATTCACTATACAATCTCAAAATACTGAAATATCGAATTTCAGTATCTCGAGACTGTATAGCCGAAAATCCACATAACCGAAAACCCACAACCACGAAAATCAAAATCGCGACCAGACACATACACACACCACCACACAAACAAATACACATACACCTACCTAACTACACTACAAAAAACAAAACAAAACACACAAACACAACATAACCTACAAACACACCTACCCTACCTATAAGCAGGGGGGAAAGCCCCCCTGCACTCCCCATGTGGGGGGCTGCACTACCCACACTCCCGCTACTTATATATACTAACTCAGAGGTCACACTAAACACACAAACACATAAAACCCACCACTACACACACTCACACACACTAAAATCCCTACCCAATACCCTTACGAAAACACTGCTTACCTGAATCCCCAGCTAAATCCACACACCACACCACATGGCATGAACGCGACACCACAACAGCGGATTCGACATTTCCAGATTCGATATAGTGCAGTTTCGCATAACTGCACTTTCGACTATATAGTAAGGAGATACTGAAATTTAATATTTCAGTATTTTGAGATTGTATAGTGAGTGTGTGTGTGTGTGTGTGTGTGTGTGTGTGTGTGTGTGTGTGTGTGTGTGTGTGTGTGTGTGTGTGTGTAGATATTTTCTTTTATATCTTGTTGCATTACCACATTCATTCCTGCTTCATCACAACCACTGGCACAGGGAACTAGACAAGCAACCGGTGCTTCGACCACCATCCATCCATAGGTGGCTGCTGTTGCACCACCAACAGCAATATAGGCACCCAGCACTTTTGGGTCAAAACTTGGAAGCGTTGCCTCAGCAACAAGTTCACTGCCTGCACTACCTGCATTAAGTAGCTCTGTCCCATGGGCTGGTGCAGTGGAGGTGGAGATGGTGATTATGTCACCTGACAAGAGAGGAGATCTCTGGTGCAGGAAACAATGAAGAACCAGTTCTGAAGGTAAGGACTAGATTCCCACTATATTCATGCTGGAGGGGGATGCACCTCTGAAATCCCATACCTAACCCATTCTTGGTGTTCCCTTCCCTCTTGTGTCAATCACCATCCCTGTCTGTCTTGTATGTCCTGTATGTCTGCACCTGCTACTTAATCTACCCTACCTAGGTATCCCTATTATTCCTAATTACCTTTAGTATGTCTGTCTGTTTGTTGCTAGGCTTTCCCTTACTTGTGATTTCTGATTTTAGTTACCTGATGCTGTTGAGCACGCACACACTTGTTTATGATTATGCAGTTTGTTGTACTCACTCTTGTTTATATTGTGCACATATATATGGCCGTCTACTTGCTTACTATGATGTGGCCATCAACTTGTGAGGTGAGCTTGAAGTGAGGCTCCTTGTCATGTTATGTGCCTTAGATTCTTGCACATTTGATTAGCAATGTTGCTTGTCATGCTAAATGATCAATCATGTTAGCTTAGTATCAAAGCATACATGATGGTAACAAATCCCTTGGAGCATACAGAAGGCCAATACAGTATCCCTTATGCTTAAACTTTAGTACATTGCAAATGAACTTCTGCTTCTGCTAATTACATTATTTAAGTAAGCTGCATGACTGTTGAGGACACTTCTCTGATGATAAGCAACTGAAGCAAGTATAGTTGTGTAAGTAACACTTAGCATAACAGATCTTCAAATATCTCACTGCTGTAGTAGCCTTTGGGATATAGGTTGGAACTTGCTCAATGTACAACTGGCCATATTCACAAACCTCTGGCTTCCTCTCATGTAACACTCTGACTGCTGATTTCAAGCCTCTTGGAGGGAAATCAGAAGTTAAAGTGTAGGCAATTTCAGTACTTTTTTCACATGTAGCAAGAAAGAGCTTAATCATCCTGAACCTCTAAAATATATAAACAGTAATAAATACCTTTATATCCAAACAACTAACTATATACAAAATGTTGAGGAATGGCGGATAGGTACAGCTACTGCATTAGTGAGAAATTTGAACACGTACTGTTACGGTGAGTGTACCTTACACAACTGTACTATGTTCTTCTTTCTCATTGCTACAGTAGCCTAGGTACAGCTACTGCTTTAGTGAGAAATTTGAACACGTACTGTTATGGTGAGTGCACCTTACACAATTGTACTATGTTCATCATTCTCATTGCTACAGTAGCCTAGGTACAGCTAGTGCATTAGTGAGAAATTTGAACACATACAGTTAGGGTGAGTGCACCTTACACAACTGTACTATGTTCATCATTCTCATTGCTACAGTCGCCTTTGGTTATATGGGTTGATAAGCCTATCCAACCTGAGAGGAGGAAGTATAAAGGTCTACAAGCCCCTGGAGAATGGTCTAAGCAAAAACAGTTTTGGACCTGGAAAAGAAATCCAGTTTGTAATGTTTTGTAAAAGTATGCACAGACAACCATGTTGCTGTTTCTGGAAAGCTTCTAGAGTCCACCCTTTTAGGGGCTACAGCTTTAGTAGAATGTGTCTTAATACTGCCTGGAATAGATTTGCCATAGTGTGAATAATAAAAAGCAGTAAGCTGACTACAACCATTTCAATACAATCTGATTCAACATAGGTTTTCCTTTCTTTTTGCATCATAAGAAATAAACAGCAGATCTGATTTTCTGCAGGACTGAGCTGTTTATGTACATCTAGAGTATGTACAATCCTTTCTCCCTGGTTCTGGCAATCAGATAACATACTGGAAGATTGAAGGTTTTATTTGTAGTAATGTCTGAAACAACTTTGGGCATAAATGAGGGATTCATGTTTAATGTGATCTTATCTCTGTGGAGAACCAGATAGGATTAATTCACCATGAGAGCATGCAAATCAGAGTCTCTTCTTACAGGTGTCAGAGCAATAAGATATACAGTCTTCCATATGATTAACCTTAAATCAGCCTGTTGAGCTGATTCATAGGGAGACAATGTTAACCCTTCCTGCACAAAGTTAAGATGCCAAGAAGGAGCCACCTCTTTTCTAGGTGGCCTAAGAATTCAAACCCCATTCAAAAACTATTTTACCAAAAGCAGAGAGATGAAAGAGGAGGGTCTATGAGCAGACTTGCTGAAATGACCAATTGATGAACCGTAACAGGGGAATAAGAAAGGTCAGAGGAAAGTACTTCACATACATTTTTAAGAACTAGGGATACAGAATCCCTGAGAGGGCCATCTACTAGAAGATCTTTTTCCTAGTAGCATGCATTCGTTCTACTTTAGTACCTGCTGAATGTCCTCAGAAAATTGATGGCTAAAAAGTATCAAAACTGTAACACTCAGGCAGCTATCAGAAGTTGTTTGAAACTGGGGAGTATCAGACTCCTTTTTTCTTATATGAGTAGGTCCAGTCTCTGAGGAAGCTTTTATGGCAATTGCAAAAGAGGGGATAGCCAGTGTTGCTTGGATCAAAAGAAGTCACAACAATGATTTTTGGAGAGTTCTTCTGAATTTTTAGAATTGCCTGAAAATCAGTGGAAAGGTAGGAAATGCATAAAGGAATACCCCAGACCGTGGGAATGAGAATGCATCTATATTCCAAGCCTACCTGCAAGGAGTCCTTGTGCAGAATGTGTTTATTTGTCTGTTTTGAAAGATGGTGAACAGATCCATTTGAAGTATTCCCCACAAATGAATCATTTCCTGGATTACCCCTTTATTCAATAATAAATGGCTATGTCCATGCACTAGTCCTGACTAAATCTTCCTCTAATTACCAGTTTTACTATAAAGCTATGTCCAACATATATTCTAATCATACTGGCTGTCTCCCTTTCGTCCTTTCCCACCCCCCTCTCCTCAACTAATGCACCTTTTACCATGCATTCTCAGCTCATCTCCTCACACCCACTAGCACTGTTTAATTACCTTTTCTAATATCTGCTCTATTTATCATTTGCCTATCTTCAGATTCTTCCTAAATCTTCCCTTACTCCACTTACAATCTGCTCTATCACTTTAATGATTAAATCCACTGTCAAACATGTAAGCTAAACCTGTATTTAAATGTAATCCTATGGACAGTTCAACTACTGATTTAATTTTAAGTTTAATATATTAATGTTTAGCTTTTTGCTTACTACTCTTCTGTATTAGTTATTAAGTATACTGATGTCATAGTTTACTCAATGTTATCCAATGCAGCTATTTTCTTGCATGTTTGTAATTTTCTTGTATGCTTGCAATTTTACTCATGACTCTGGGCCGGATTCACGAAGGCTTGCAAGGAGTCTAAGAGTAGAGTAAGACTCCATGCAGCTAACATGTCCACTGAGCGATTCAGGAAGAGCCGGTAGGGGCGTGTAACAGAGCTCCTTAAACTAGTCCTACATGGACAGGGCTTGGATATGCAAATTACCTCAATTGCAGGTGAAAGCTATGCAAATGAGGTAAATATGCGATCCAGGAAACCCGAACGTGTCCAAGTAGGAGTAGTGTTATTTGCAGAAATGTACTCAGTTGATAACTGAGCATGGTTCTGCAAATAGCAAAACGGAGGCATGACAGCTTCAAAAAAAGCATGCATTTACAGGAGGAAGCATGCCAATGGCCAAAAATATGGCCATTGGCAATGGGAAATGATGCAAAATAGAAATAAAATAACTTTTTTTTTCATCCCAATCTCCGGGGCTTAACCGTAGCGCAGCGCAGTGCAAACGCGTTGCTCCCTAAAAAACAGAAAATTAATAATTAAGATCCACAAATGTGGATTTTATAGCTAAAATAAATTCACAATGCAAGTGAATGGCAGGCTGAAGACAACATGGCCACTGAGTAGAGGTTACTAAGGGGGGAAGCTCAGTCTAAGAGATGTAACCAAGCATTAGTAGGCAATCCTATGCAAATGAGAGTTAAGATAGTGAATCGCAGGTTTACATAGGAAATGAGCACAGTCAGTGGAGTGTAGGAGTAGGATAAGGGGAGTAACAGAGTAGAAGACAGATAACATCACGACGGGGGTATGTATGAAAGGAGTGAAGCTCATTGGAGCAAAGTGTCATGTGTCAGCCGACAATTACATATTATTGAAAGAGGTGTGTCAACAAGTAGGCCAGGTAAAGTCAAGAAATGGAAGGTGTATGCCGTGGATAACACCAAAGTTTCTTGCTGAGCATGCATGCGCGCGTGTGCGCGCCAGTAAACCCGAGTAAGACAGTGTGCACGTGTGTTAGCGTGTGTGCGCGCGTGTAAGCTTGAGTAAGCATATGTAAAGCTGTGTAAACAGTTGTAAGCGCGTTTGCACTGGTGTGTGCACATTTTAACAAGAATAAGCAAGTTGTAGTCCGTGTAAGCATGTGTGCACACGTGTGAGCTGCTGTGCACGTGTTTGCATTTGTGTGCACGGCGCTCCCCCCTCAGGAAACAGAAAGGAAAAAGGAAGCACACCGAATAGTAGGGAAGTTACCAGGGAGTACTAGCAGAGCTAGCAGTGAATACAATCAGAATCAGGCAATTACCCAGGCAGAACACTAGCCCAGCCCAGCCCAGCACTTAAAACACTGCAAACAACAGTCCATTATGTTTCTCTCAAGAGACACTTCAACACTGCAGTAAGCTAATAGAAGTGAAAAATGAAAAAGCTGTACTGAGAGAAAAAATGTTAGGGGCTGCCATTGCTGTTATAAGGTGACATATGCAACATGCTGAAGGTGGTGATAATGCAAATGCTGCTGGACAACCCACAGTGAGGAGACGGAGAAGAGAGTACAGGCCCAGGGTAACCTCCAGGGGCTACATGAGCTGAAGATAGTGGAGCGCTATAGAGTGGACAGAGACCTCTTGCAGCAAATTGTTGAGCTGTGCAGGCCACACCTCACACACAGAACCAACAGAGGGGAACCCATCCCAGTGGAAACTAAGGTATGTGTTGGCCTAAGAATATTAGCAACAGGTACCTTCCAGAGACCACCTGGTGATATGATGGGAATATCACAGGCATCAGCATCCAGGGTACTGCACCAGTTCCTGGCAGCCATGTCAGCACATGTCGGTGATCATGTATACTTCCCCAATTCCCGTGAGGCATTGGCCAGCAATATACGTCTCTTCCAGCAAATAGCGGAATACCCTGAGGTAGTGGGTGCAATAGACTGCATGCACATATGCATCAAAGCACCAGCCGGTGAGCGGGGTAGGGTCTACTTCAACCACAAGGGCTTTCCCTCCATCAACTGCCAGGTCGTGTGTAATGCTCAGGGCATAATACTGAATGTCTGTGCTGGCTGCCCTGGAAGCTACCATGATTCCCATATCTGGCATCTGACGCAGCTGTACCAGACATTTGCCAATGGGGACATCCCACATGGACACCTAGTGGGGGATGCTGGCTATGCACTGGAGTCGTGGCTGATGACACCCATCAGAAACGCACACACACCTGAACAGGAACGTCATAATGAGGCACACGCAAAAACACGAAATATAATCAAGCGTGTTTTTGGGCTGCTCAAGTCACGGTTCCGGTGCCTGGACACATCTGGTGGAGCCTTGCAGTACTCACCAACTACAAGTACCCAAATTGTCATGGTATTTGCTATGCTACATAATATGATCTTGTGAAAACAGCTGCATCAGGACCAGCATAGGCCCAGGCCAAACAGCCCCCCACCATTGCCAGGGCCATCACAGGCAGAGCGTGACTCGGAGGAGGAACAACCTGAGCCTGCCCCAGTAGGCAGAAGGAGGTGTGCCCAGTATGCTTTGGCCTTGGCAAAGAGGCAAAGTATAGCACATACACTGGCTCAGTAGGAACCCTGGAAATGATACCTTTCTCTGACCCGCATAAAACCCAGCTGCCTCATAGTTTTGGTGTCTTTTCAGGCTTGCTAGTTGTTGCTGAAGCACCTACCAAGGGGAGAAAATGCTGAGAGAAGAAAAGGAGCCACTTTTGTGATTTTAAGTATTTTCTTCTGATTTTTTGTTAATTTTTACTGCTTTGCCGCCTATTTTTTGGCATTTTCCAGCTTGCTAAAGTTTATATCTGTAACAGTAACAGTACTTGGAACACATCTAGAGCCTGTTTACTGTATTTCCTGTGTTGCACTTAATTTAAAATCGTTTTTTTCTCTAAAAACTGCATTTTACCTGATTTTGGCCTAGAACTCAAGTGTGGGGTCATTTATTGCACTGTTGTGATTATTTTGCTGCTTGTGTATCTCTGCTACCTTTAAACTACAACAAAAAAGAAAAAAATATTGCTTTTTCCCACTTTCTGAAAGTTAAGAAAGTTCAGTTACAGATTTGCTGTTCTGAACTGTTTGGAAGTTTCTAGAAGGCCAGTGCTTGCTTGGGCTAAAGAGAAGTATCTGTGTTCACCAGTGGGAGTGGTTAACACTGAACAGCCTGCCTGTCCCTGGAGGAGTGGTTACTACCTAGAAGCTGTAGTTTTATTGGCCATTTTGGGTCAATTCTAAACTCCTTGATCTGTCTCTCTTAAAACCCAGCTGCCTCATGGTTTTGGCATCTTTTCAGGCTTGCTAGTTGTTGCTGAAACACCTACCAAGGGGAGAAAACGCTGAGAGAAGAAAAGGAGCCACTTTTGTGATTTTAAGTATTTTCTTCTGATTTTTGTTAAGTTTTACTGCTTTGCTACCTATTTTTTTGGCATTTTCCGGCTTGCTAAAGTTTATATCTGTAACAGTAACAGTAATTGGAACATATCTAGAGCCTGTTTACTGCATTTCCTGTGTTGCACTTAATTTAAAATCGTTTTTTTCTCTAAAACTGCATTTTACCTGATTTTGGCCTAGCACTCAAGTGTGGGATCATTTATTGCACTGTTGTGATTATTTTGCTGCTTATGTATCTCTGCTACCTTTAAACTACACCAAAAAGAAAAAAAAAAAAACTTGCCTTTGTCCCACTTTCTGAAAGTTAAGAAAGTTCAGTTACAGATTTGCTGTTCTGAACTGTTTCAAAGTTTCTAGAAGGCCAGTGCTTGCTTGGGCTAAAGGGAAGTCCCTGTGTTCACCAGTGGGTGTGGTTAACACTGAACAGCCTGCCTGTCCCTGGAGGAGTGGTTACTACCTAGAAGCTGTAGTTGTATTGTCCATTTTGGGTCAATTCTAAATTCCTTCATCTCTCTCTCTCTTAAAACCCTACAACTCTCTTTTTGCGCGGTTTTGCACACTGAGCAGCATCGGGCTGCGCTGCCTAAACAGGTTTAAACTATTCCAGGCTCCACAAAGTCTGATCTTCACTTTTTCCCTTAGAACTGCTCAAACTCTCAAAGTAATCACTCTATTCTCTTTCTAAAGCCCTGCACTTGCTCAGCTCTTATAAGGAAACACTAACTAACTAAAGCTCTACACCCTCCTTGACTTCTCATGAGTATTAGGCTCCCGATTGGTCCTTCCTGATCAAGTGAAAAATCAGTTCCCTTCCCTAATTTGATCAGTAAAAAAACAGTTCCCTATACTAATCTGGTATGTCCAAGGGTCAGTTTCAAGGTTACTCTCCAGTCCAGCTGGTGAATCTGGGAATTTTGAGGCAATGTTACAATTGCCTTATGTACACAGACAACCCTCTCCTCCTTCCAACAAACTCTAATACATGTGAGAGATGCAGTTACATAGCCAAACTGGAGGCAGAGCTCTCTCAACCCAAGACTGGCACAGTCAGTCAGGAGGAAAAGGTAACCACCCACACCACAAATCCAGTCTCACACAGACCTATTGCATCTGCATACCGAACACATAAACACACAAAAACATACTTGGAGGCTCTAAATAAAAATCTGCCTAAACAGCAAAGACCTCCTAAGCAGATATCCAAGCAACAACCACCCCTCAACAATACCCATGAATCACTTATCTCACAAAATCAGTGTGCCTCGCAGTCACAGCCCTTAAGGCCAAACAACACACCAAATACACTTGTTATAGGGGAATCTATTGTCCAGCACACTGACGTCCCACTCACCAGACTGAACAAGGAGAAGGTCACTGTAAGCTGCCTGTCGGGTACCAGGATTTGCCACATAATGCAAGCTCTCAGGTCACTCCAAAGCAAGTACAAGTATGACGCCGTCATTGTCCATGCTGGTGTGAATGACCTGAGATGTACCTCCCTGGACTACATGAAAAGAGACATAAAGGAGCTCTCTGACCATGTAGCCCAGGCTGGTATGACCCCTGACCTTGAGTAGCATCTTGCCCTCGCCAAGAATGATGCCACAGTATAAAGACAAAATGATCAGTTTCAACAATTGGCTAAGGTATTGGTGTCATTCAAAGGGGATCCAGTGTCTGTCAGCCTGGGATGACAAGCTCGACAAACCATGTTGCTTCGCTAGGGACGACTTGCACCTGTCACCCTTAGGATTTCGTATACTGGCCAAGGCTCTTGCCACCCCCATAGTGCCTTTATTAGGCAAGGCTCAAAGGACAAACCCACCTCCATAGACAACCCAAGGATAAAAGAACGTAAGGTAATGCTACTCAATGCCAGAAGTCTAAACCTCAAGATGCACGCACTCGAGGATCTCCTCGGTATGGAGAAAATCGATGTCTGTGCAGTAACAGAAACCTGGTTCAAGGCTCCTGAGAGCACAACAGCACTACCAGGTTATAACTCACACCATGCGTTTCAGCCCCAAAACTCAGACTGAAGCACAAAAGGAGGGGAAGTATCTATATTCATCAAAGATACCTACACCTTCAGGTTAGTGGCACTGCCCGAAGCATCGGAAACCATCCATGTGAAACTAACAGCGGGCAAAACTGCCTTTCAGTTTGTAGCCTGCTACAGAACACCCTCCCTATTACAGGAACCCCACTTGGCATTCCTGAGAACACTGGAGAATATAAAGGTCTCTCCAAACACTATGTTATTGGGTGACTTCAACTACCCAAACATTGACTGGGAAAACTACTCAAGCTCAAACACCCTTGCCCAACGGTTCCTTGAATTTATAAACTCTAATGCAATGGAACAACTGCTCACCACTCCCACAAGAGGGAACAACATATTGGACCTGGTCATCACCAACATGGACTCTATGTTCCACACCAGAGGTAAACCCCTCATTGGTAAGATCAGACCGTAAACAAATTTCCCTGGACATCCATATCCCGTCCCCACCCCCAGTCAAGGAAATCACTGTAAAGAATTTCTCAAAAGCCAAATTTGCACTTCTCAAGACTGAGGTGGAATCCTTCAAAGCCCCTGGGCCAGAGGATAATACAGCCCAATCCACAGAATCCTTTACAAATGCATTCTATGAGCACCTGCAGGAATGCATGGATTGTGCTATCCCAAATAAAACCAAGACTCACTCCTCCAAAAACAGGAGACCTGTCTGGTGGACCCTGGCCATAAATAAGCTATACAACAGAAGAAGGAAGCTACTACATGACAGAGCAAAATCACAAAAAGGGAAGGCATCTCTGATCAGTATTAGCAAGAAACTTCGATCCCTCATAAAATCATCAAAGGCCAGCTTCGAAAGAAAAATTGCCCTAGACACTAAATATAATCACAAGGCCTTCTTTAGTTATGTCATGAACATGGGCGGAATTTCCCAGATATGCTCTGAATTGTTGCATTAACGGTACAAAATATACCGAACCTACAAACATAGCCAACATCCTGGCAGACAGATTCAGAGCAAACTTCTTCCCCCCAAAAAAGAAAATGCCTATCCCAACTGAATGTAACCTCCCTGATATCACAGATGCACAGGTGAAAGCTGCCCTCTCAAAAGCAAAAAACACAGCATCTATGGGACCGGATGGTGTCCCAGGCTGTGTCTTACACAAGCTCCAAGAAGATCTGAACCCTCACATTAAGTCACTGTTCAAACTTAGCCTTACTACAGGATATGTACCCAAAGAATGGTGTACAGCTACAGTGGTCCCACTCCACAAAGGTGGTGCCACAATGGACCCCGGAAACTATCGCCCCATAAGCCTGACTAGTCTGGTCTGTAAAGCTATAGAGCGTATGTCATGGAACTCATAAACAAAGACATTGGGAGCCTCCAGACACTGGACCATACCCAATTCGGCTTTGTTAAGGGCAGATCTTGCCTCTTAAACCTAGTTGATTTCTTTGAAACAGTTACCAAAGCCATAGATGAGGGCAAGGTAGTCCACACAGCCTACCTGGACCTCACAAAAGCCTTCGGCACAATACCCCACTCTGGCATCATAAATAAGCTTACCAGCTTAAATATCAAACCCTATATCACAAGTTGGGTTGCAAACTGGCTCAGAGATAGAACCCACATAGTCAGAATTGCAGGGGCCATGTGCGAATCCAAACCAGTTACAAGTGGCATCCCACAGGGCTCAGTTCTGGGACCTCTCTTGTTTGGTATATACTTCCCTGAGGTTCAGGCTAACATGGGGGGATTATGGCTGACAAAGTTCACAGATGACTGCAAACTGGGGGCCATAATCGAATCTCCAGCTGACACTAGCATCCTCCAAAAGGGTCTCACAGAGATGGATGCTTGGTGTCAGAGCCGCGGTCTCAAGCTAAATGCTAAAAAGTGCACAGTCATCCCCTTTGGGAAAAAATAAGGTGCCCACAAATTACCACATAGGTGGTAATTCATTAAGTACGGAATAAGTAATTAGAGATTTGGGGAACGATGTAGATAGTAATCTCTCCTTTGATAATCACGTTGCCAGAGTGGTTAGAAAGGCCTTCTATATAGCCCACCTTATCATGAAAGGGTTCGCATCTAGATCAAGAGATGTCATTGTGCCCCTCTACTCATCACTCATCAGGCCCATAATTGAATACAATGCCCCTTTTGGGATGTACCTTACCCGACACCTGCAGCAACTGGAGAGACCCCAAAAGTACCTCACCAAGAGGATTATGGGCTACAAACAGATGTCCTATGCAGCTTGAGTAAAGAAACTACAGCTTTACTCAGTTGCTTACCACCTACTCAGAGGTGATCTATGCCTGATGTACAAAGCCATGTCAAACCTAGAATTAATGGACATGCTCCACCTCAAAAAATCCAAGTCCCTTAGAGCTACACGCTCCAGGGACCTAAACTTCAGCACAAAAATAAATAGGACATGCTGGAGGGACAGATTCATTTCCCAGAGGCTCCCCTCACTCTGGAATAGAGTCCCAGTTCATATTAGACATAGCCCCTCGCTGACCCTCTTCAAGCGAAATCTGGACGTGTGGATGGGAAATCGCAAATTCACCCCTGGGATCTCTTCTGTGTCCCTGCTAGACAGAGGCACAGTAAACTAATCTTAAAAGGGTACCTTCTGTGACGTACTTTACAGAGGCACAGTAGGCTAATCTAATAGGGAGGCGGAAGCCAAATACACTCTGGCTAGGCTTGTGAATGCCCTGGGGCAGATAGCCTAGTATCTACCTATGAACCTATGAACATATAGTAAAAGGGATGCCTACGTTGACACTACCTGCTTTCAAACATGTATAGGGAGTGTAGTATGTGCATCTGACATAGGCAGCCCTGCATCAACACCTGAGGCATGATTGCCATGTGTTAAGCAATATAAAGCAGTGCTAAACAGCATTTACCACCATGCAGTATATGTAAACAAAATTGCACACATCAGCTAGTACAAATGTGGTCAATGTTGAATAATATTGGCCAACGTCCAGCAATGATGGTTAATATTGAGCAATGTTGGACAAGCTGGGTCTAAGTAGGGCATAGCAGAACAAAAGCCAACATGCCCATAGTTGCTCTACTGGCCCTTAAGCAGTCTGGTCTGCTCAGTATGAAAATACAACAAGTGATGGTCCTCGAACCCAGGATACTGTGCACTATAGTCATAGTACTGAACCACTAAACCATGACAGTATTGCAGGGGTTAATCTGTACGAAGAAATGTTGATAAGTCTATGAAAAGTATTCCATGGAAACCCTGCAGGCACAGCATAATCCCTGTTGAGTTATGACACAAAGGTGAGTCCTGCAGTAAGAATAGAACCTGACTTTCAAAACACACAGTAGAAATGTTAATATTGGACATGTACACATACATCAACAAATGTAGTGGACCTCAGACAGCAACATACTGAAAGGTCACACTGGGCATGCTCACACACTTGAATACATGAGACAAATGTCATTCAACAGAGCACTGACAGTCTGAACTGGGCATGCTCCCACACTTAGGCCATGTTGGAGTACAGCAGTGGGCCAGCCATATCAGGCAGTTGCATGTGTTAACCCCAGGAACCTCTCACTACCCAGCAATCTGCCCTGTGCACACACGTATATGACAACAGACACGTATATAATATAGTGGAACCCTGTCATAAACAAATATGTTCTGCAGATACCTAAGCGGCTCATAGAATGTGGGAAAGCAAAGATGATAAAAACCTGCAAACAGTATCAGCAATAAACATTGTGCATCATGAACATTTTCGTAGGTTCAGAGGTTGATACTAGGCTATCTGCTGTAGGGCATGTACAAGCATCACCAGAGTATGTTTAGCTGCTGCAACCCAGTCAAATCAGAACACTGTGCCCGTGAATAGTAGGTCACACAAGATAGCCCATTTACATTTAGTGTATTGTGCCTCTGTCTAGCAGGGACCCACAAGATATCCCATGGGTACACATACGATCACCCATCCACTTGTCAAGATGTCACCTGTACGTGGTCAGTGGGTGGCTCTGCTTATGCAAAACTGGGACTACACTCTGCAATGAGTGGAGCCTTTTGGATAATAATCTGTCCCCCCAGCATGTCCTATTAACATCTGTGCTGAGGTATATGTCCCTGGAGTGTGTAGCTCCAAGGGAGTTGGATATCCTGAGGTGGAGCATGTTCATTAATTCTGGGTCAGATATTGCCTTAAACTACAGGCACACAACACATCCGTGTAGGTGGTAAGTGACTGAGTAGAGCTGGAGTTACTGTATCTGCACTGTGCAGGGCATCCATGTGAGTCCCTACATTTGCTTGATGAGTAACATTTGTGGCCATTACAGTTGCTGCAGGTGTCGGGTAAGGTACAACCCAAATGTGGCATAGTAACCAAGCATGGTTGTGATGAGTATAGGGGCACAATGACCACAAGTGATCAACATGTGAAACCATGTGGGATATGGTGAGCTATGTAGAAGTACTGTCTAACCACTTTGGCAATGTGATTGTCAAAGGTGAGAGTACGAACAGGTCGTGTCCCCAAACCCATAACAACTACTACCGTATGTAATGGATTACTACCTATGTGGTAATGTGTGGGCAAGTTGTCATTCTCAAAGGGGATGACTATGCAACTAATGACATGTAGCCATAGGCCATGGCTCAGGCACCAGTCATCCTATCTCTATGAGACCCTGTATGAGTATGCGTGTGCCAGCTGGAGAGTTGATTATGGCACCCAGTTTGCAGTCGTCTGTGAACATGGGCAGCCATATCCCTCCTGTGATAGCCTGTACATCACACAAATATATACTGAACAAGAGAGGTCCCAGGACTGAGCCTTGTGGGATGCCATGTGTAACTGGTGTATAGTCACGCATGGCAACTGCAACACTGGGCATGTGGGTGCTATCCCTGATCCAGGTAGCAATCCATCGTGTGAGATATGTGTCGATATTGATGCCGGTGAGCCTATGCATAATGGCCGTGAGGGATATTGTGTTGAAAGGTTGTGCAAGGTCCAGGCAGGCTGTGTGGACAACAGTCCCAACACTGATGGACCTGGTAACTGTTTAAAGAATACAAACAGGTCCAACAGGCAAGATCTGCCCACAACAATGCTGTAATGTGTAGGACCCAGTGTCTGTAGGTTTCCCATGTCTATGTGCATGAGTCCCATTACAATATGCTCCATAGCTTTGCAGAACAGGCTAGTTAGCCTTATAGGCCGATATTGTCTGTGGTCTGTTATGGCAGTATTCAGTGGAGTGGGGCCACTATCGCTGTATGCCATTCCGTGAGTACAAATCCTGCAGTAACCCTCATATCGAACAGTGACATAATGTGAGGGTTATGTCTGTCATGAAGGCCATGTACGACACATGCCAGGGCACTGTCTGGTCCCTTTGATGCTGTGTTGTCCACTGTGTGGAGGGCAGCACTTACCGGTTTATCATGATGTCAGGGAGGTTACACACTGTTGCGATGGACAGTACCTCCTTAGGGGGGATGGATGGGAGACATCTGCATTGAACCTGTTTGCCAGGATGTTGGCAATATCTGTGGGTTCAGAGTATGTTCAGTCAGTATGCAGTGACACACAGCATATCAGTGAGTGTCCAGCCAGGTACCTGAATTAACTGAAGAAGGCTTTGTGAGTGTCCGATGTGTCTGGTGCAATTGTCCATTAGAAGCGGGCCTGACATAAATACATGAGTGATTGTAGCTGTCTGCTAGTACAGATCACAGATGCCTTCCCTGTCTGGGATTGTGCTATATCATGTAGTAGCTTCCTCCTTTTGTTGTATAGCGTATTAATGGCCGGGGTCCACCAGACAGGTCCCCTGCCATTGGAGGAGTGAGTCCAGGTGTTATTTTGGATAGCATGATCCATGCAGTCCACTAGGTGTCCATAGAATGTGTATGTAAAGGATTCAGCAGTCTGAGCCATACTTACGACTGACCCAGGGTCTCTGAAGGATACCACTGTGGTATGGAGAAGTGTGACGTTTGCTTTTGGGAAGTTCACCAAGATTACCCAGGATGGGTGTGGAGACAGGATATGGATGTCCAGTGAGATAAAGTATGTTCTGTCCTTACCAATGAGGGGTATATCACAGATGTGGAACATAGAGTCCCCATGTTGGTGATGATCATGTCCAATATGTTGTCCCCTCTTGTGGGTGTGGTGACTGGTTGTGCCATAGCATATGGATTTACAAACTGTAGCACCTGTTGGGCGAGGGTGTTGGAGCCTGAGTACTATCCCCAGTCAATGTGTGTGTATTTGACGTCACCCAATATAATGGTGTTTGGGGAGACTGTCATATTGTCCAGTGTTCCCAGGAAAGATGAGTGTGGTTGCTGAGTTTGTGAGTGTGGTCTGTAGCAGGCAACAAACCAAAAGGCAGATTTGCACAATGTTAGGTGCATATGTATGGTCTGTGATGCTTTGTGCTGGAGGTATGTGTATCTGTGATGTATATGGATACTCCCCCTATTTGTGTTGGCCATTCCGAGTTATGTGGTCAGAAAGCATGGTGCAAAATATAACCTGGTAGTGCCGGTGTGCATGTGGGAGCCTGAACCATGTGTCAGTTAGTGCACAGATATTGCTATTCTCCATACTGAGGAGATTCCTGAGTGTGGTCAATGTGAGGGTAATACATCTGGTGTTGAGCAGCATTACCCTCAGTGTCATGTACTCTGTAATGTCTATGGAGGTGGGTCTGTCTTTTGAGCACTGCTTACATAAGGCAGTATGGTGGCAGCAAGTGCCTTAGCCAGTATTCAAAAGTCCAAGGGTGACAGGTGAAAGCTGTCCATAGGGGAGCTATGTGGCATGTTGAGCATGTCACCCCAGGCTGACGGACACTGTATTCCCTTTGAATAACACCAATATTTTAGCCAACTGTTAAACATGATCAGTTTGTTGGTATAATGAGACATCATACTTGGTGAGTGTAAGATGCTAGACGTCAGGGTCATACTGGCCTGGGCTACATGATCAGAGAGTTCCTCTATGTATCATGTCATGTGGTCCAGGGAAGAACATCTGAGGTTGTACGCACCAGCATGGACAATGATGGAGCCAGTCCTGGACTTGCTTTGGAGTGACCTGAGTGCATGTGTTATGTGGTGGATCCTGGCACCTGAGAGACAGCTCAAAGTGACTATTCCCTTGTTTGGCCTGGTGAGTGGGACTTCAGTGTGTCTGACATTAAGTGTCACCTATTACAAGTGTATCAGGTGTGTTGTTTAGCCCGAAGGGCAGTGACTGTGTGGCACACTGACATTGTGAACTATGTGATATGTGGGTATTGTAGTGGGGTAGCAGTTGTTTTTGTGTCTGCTTTGGAGGTCTCTGCTGCTTAGGCAGAGTGTATGTAGAGCCTCTGAGTATGTGTATGTGTGATAATGTGGTTTGATTGCTGTCGCTGTCGGTATATGTGAGACTGATATGTGGTGTGTGTGGTCACCTTCACCACCTGATAGACCATGCTAGTTATGGGTTGAGAGAGCTCAGCCTCCTGTATGTCAATATTGTTGCATCTCTCACATATATCTGAGTGTGTTGGGAGGAGGAGAGGGTTGTCTGTGTACATGAGGCAGATGTGACTGTGTCATAACCACAATATTCACTAGCTGGACTGGAGAGTACACACAAAACCGACCCCTGGACATGCCAGTATATTATGATGACATACTCTGTAGCCTGATCACAAAGGATCAGTAGGGTATTAAGTGTGTAAAAGAGTATAACCGGGATTAGTGCTCAAGGTTTGTTGGTGTTTTGTAAAGAGTATCTGAGAAGGAGTCCAGACTGAGAATCATGACAAGTCCTTCAGCTATGTCATAAATAGTAATGTACACTCATATATGTCCTGAGTCAGGGTCAACTGTACCTTACTGACAATGCCGCCATCCTGTCAGACAGGCCCATATATACATACTCACCTCCCACTGACGATAGTCCCTGACATCATACCAGGAGATATCACGTGTAGAATGGCTGACCAGCTCCCCCAAAGCCAAAAGCATGGCAGCAATTGCATTACAATGTTTCCCAATATGTGTCATGCATGCACTACAGAACAAACAGACCCTGCACCTGAACAGTCTGTTGAGCCTCACCCACTCCACAGGGTCTGGAACCGTCGAATGTGTTACAGCAACATATGGCACTCCCAACAAGTGTGGGTGCATAACACACCATGGGAAGTATAGTCCAGTAAGCCTATAAAGTCTGATCTGCAAGGCCATGGAGTGCATCATGGCTGAAGTCATAAACAGAGCTATTGGAAGCTGACAAACACACAACCCTACCAACCGTGGTATGTTCATGTGCAGATCATGGTTCCCAAATATGCTACACCATTTGCAAGGCAGCCACCCAGGACATACCTCACTGAACAGAGCTACACATGTCCCACATAGACTTTGCATAGCTCTTCATCAGCATCACAGACACATGTCATATCCACAAAACCAACAATCTGTGCATAGATATGTGTTGACATATGAAGGGATTTCAATGTGTCCACAAATAGATCACACAAGGTGCGACTCACAGGGTCCTGTTCAAGCTGTTGATACCTGCTGACCCACATGGATCATTCCTGGGCTTGCATAAAAGAAAGTGCACACACATTTCCATGTCCAGTGTGATGATGTCAGCATCCTACAAATATACCAGGAGAACAGAAACCACCCAGTAAAGCATATAGCATGCAGTATTAATGCGTATCTCTCTAGTATCATAGCATAAGTAAGTAGGAGTTTGAATGCTGACAGTGCATGTGGGGAGCTATGTGTGCGATTTCTTTTGAGAGGTGTAGCCTTTTTGGAGACTGGGAAAACACATTAAAAGAGGTACATCCCTCTTTGGAATGTCTGATGATGTCAGCATCCTACAAATATTCAAGGAGAACAGAAGCCACCCAGTAAAGCATATAGCGCGCTGTGTTAATGCGTATCATAACATTGTTAGATAGGGGTTTGAATCCTGTAAGCGCTGACAGTGTGTTTGTGGGGTGTGTGTGTGTGAGATTTCCTTTTAGAGGAGTAGCCTTTTTGGAGATGGGGAAAACACATTAAAAGAGGCACATCCCTCTTTGGAATGTCTGATGATGTCAGCATCCTACAAATATATCAGGAGAACAGAAACCACACAGGAAAGCATATAGTGTGCCGTGTTAATGTGTATCTCTTTAGTATCATAACATAGTTAGGTAGGGAGTTGAATCCTGCAAACACTGTGTGTGTGCCATAGGCAGTCAATGCAGTGTGGGTTTTGTTTTTACTACGGTATGACATATGACTAAAACAGTATGTGCATTGCACGCATTGGGTATCTGCATGGCAAATGAATATGTGTACATGTGACCTCAATCAGTACATAGGTGTGAAGCCTGCATACTATATGAATACATTTGTTTCCTTTGACAGATTGTGCCGCTGCTTCTCGATCATAGGTCACATATGTATGTATACAACAAGCCTGGCCACTGTAGTGATCCGTGGCCAAGGTCAGCTGTGCCACACACACCCATGACACGTATTATAGAGTACTGTGACTGAGGGTAATTGCCTGGGGTATATGTCACACATGTTCATACACAACAATGACTGGCAGTAATGGACAGTCATTATAGGTGTACAACAGCCCTGGAAGGTGTTTGCCTTACAAACGCAAGGTGCAGGGTTTGAGTCTCACAAGGGATAATTGGCTAGGCTTAAAATGGCTCACAAGAGAAGTTAGCTTAGTACTAACCTATGAACCTATGAACCTATATGCATGCAGGCCCCTAATGTGGTATGTGAAACACCAATGGACCCCACAATACCTATGGATATGTGGATACCAAGGCACAGATGACATAACATGTGTCTGTCTGTACACATTGGTACCCAACATACATGTTGAGGGCTACCACCTATGTGGTACTGTCGGGATAGTATGTCTAGTAAATGTGGGTGACTATGCCATAGTTGGCTTATGACTATACAGCATGTATTGGACAATAGGTATCTGTCTGTATGATACCCTTGTGTAGGATATGCGTCCCATCCAGGGAATGCAGTGTAGGCCAATGCATGCATTTCCAGATGTGGATGGACATATCCCTAGTTTGTCTGCATGTACCTAACAGGGCTATATGCCACACAGGTGGGGTCCCAGGAATGTGTGGCGGTCAATACCACTGGTTACTGTTATAGTATAGTACCGGAAGGATCCAACTGTTACTGAGTTCCCTACAACTGTGTGTCATTTGTCAGGACATCATCTAATGATTGGTTATAGTCATGCTGTTGAGGTGATGTATACTACTAGACTGCAGATCATTGACAGATATCAACAGTATCAACCACAGCATAGTGCCAACCCATGTCATACACACATGTGTACCCATGTTAGTACATATCTGTAGTATAATGCATACTGGCCATCAAAAGATACCATGAGATGTTAACAATGTGTACAACATGGTACGTCGCACATCCCACGTGTCCACTATGCACGTACATGCAGACAGTGCGCATACACCATTTTCACAGATGTACACCTGCTAATTTGTAATGCACACATCACACACATACTGTCCACTCACTAACACATGCTGGCAACACTGTACACTTCAGCTAAGTGGCACATGGGTGGACAATACATACTCAGACCTAACACTGGTGTAAACAATGCTACAATGACTATCAGAGCTGTGATGCATAATGCCTGCTCAGATATACCTACAAGGATATCAGTACACTTTCCTGTTGGCAACTTGCTACTATTGCTACACTGCTCTAATGTCACCCTGTGCATCAGAACCATGTCAGCCTATTCCTGCATCAATGTGACAGATGACAGGAGATGGCACAAGTGTCATCATATGCACAGGGTGTATTGTTGGTTTGCCAGACCGACATTGACCCATCCAATCAACATGTATGTGTGTGTGTGTGTGTGTGTGTGTGTGTGTGTGTGTGTGTGTGTGTGTGTGTGTGTGTGTGAGGGACAACAGTACAGCATGGGCCAATGTTGATGTAATGTGTGTGTGTGTGTGTGTATGTGTGAGCCCCAGTTGTTTGGTTAATGTGTGTGTGTCTGCATGCACACAACTCCACCATGTGGCTGTTATATACGGGAGGTTGTGGGACAGCCATAGACTGTACCTGCTAGGCCATACAGATCACTGTCTCTGGCCATGAACATGGTACCTGTGTCTGGCAGGGGTGCTAAGGGCAGTATCAGGTACCAACCCTGACTGGGTGCTATTATCAGAGGCAGAAGTATGATGACTGGAACTATGTCCCTTCTGGGACTGGCCAGGGCCATGTGCACGTGGTCTAGTAGGACGGTCAATGGACAGGCCAGCCCCAGCATTGCTGGGGCTGGTACTGCCACTACAGGAGCGGCTGTAATCCATGGTCAGTCCATGATGACTACCAGCTGATGCTGTTGCTAGCAAGCATCCGCGTCAGCTTCCCATCCATCCTGCACAGTCCTGGCTCATGGCTAACACATTGTGGAGGACATCTAATGTCTCCCTCCAACGGCTATCAATGACCTCGGTGTAATTCTGGATGGCACCAGCAAGGTCACGGATGCTGTCATTGATAGCAGTGTAATGGGCCCTCTGCGCCCTTAGTCCTTGTGTGTACCATTCCATACATGCCTGCGCCTGCATTACAGCCCGGAACATATTGGAGGTTGTAATACCTCTGGGGGCATGTCTGCCAGGGGCAATACGACCAGTGGTGCTCCCCCAAGAACCCCTGGACATCCGCCTATGTAGTACCATTCCAGTAATCCAGCTATGGCTGCTGTGAGGGGATGCACATGCCATGGGTACCACACTCTCCTGGTCAATGCTGACTGTGTGCTGTCCCTCAGCTAAGGCCATTTGTGATGAGGGATGTATTGACAGTATGAGTATGCGCATGACAGACCTTCCTGTGCCACAATACATGTCTCATCATCTCCACTATTAGTGGCAGTGACATCAGATTCCCTGCTGCATCCAGACACCCCTAACTCAGCACATGCGGAAGGAAGACAGGAAACACACTTCACAATCTGTACATGATGTTAGCACACTTAGACACATGCACACATGAACACATGCACACATGCACACATAAAGACATGAACACATGAACACATGCACACATGCACACATGCACACTTGCACACATGAACACAAATATACTGCTCATCACAGCACACCAACAATCCAACACATACACAATAGTGGGTGAAGGTGGGTGACAGTATCACAAGGCAAACAGTCACCTCACACCTGTCAGCATGCAGAATATGTGTTGCTCAAGACCATGCAGTGCAAGTGTTGATGGCCCTATTTAATGACATTATACATGGCTGTGATGCATGTGTGTAGTTGTTCAGTGATTGTCTACAACCTGGAACACAATGTGTACATGGACACAACATTGCTGTGCAAGTATTATCTGCTCTGCAATGTCCTGTGCACCATCACTCAATGGTATACATACCATGGCTGCATGTGTTATCTGTGTGACACATAGATTGCCATGTCTGCTTACAGTGTCTGTGTTCATAGCAAATAATAGTGGGCACAGGTGTAGCAAATGCATGCAATGTACAGACTTGGGATGAGTGGTGCATGTAGATGTGAAGGAATCCCAATGCTCAACATGGCCATTGTACAGTTGTTATGGTGAGTGTGGGACATATTGCAGATATGTCGGTGCCAGCCATGACATGGCATGCTACACGACTGCAACATTAAACACCACACATACCAAATGTGTGTCATGTGACATATACACCCAATAGCATTCCAGGACATATATGTGACTCTTTGTACAGATGGCGACAGCTTTGCATATTGTGTATACTGGCATATGTAAGCACACACATGACATGCTATGCATTTGTGTATAGGTGCATATGTTTGCACACACAACAATGAGGTGCAAAGCAAAGACCGCTATGTGTAGTACTGTGGTCACTGTAACTGGATGGGGTGTTCTACCATGTGCCATCATCATCATCATCATGCATCTTGTGGTCACTCATGGCTACTACTGTGTGACAGACCACCGCCTAGCATGCTGTACCTGAACTGCAGTGCCATGGCTACGTTCACTATTACACAGCCACTTTGTACATGGGTGTATGAGGTGCCCAATAGGGAGCATCACCTAACATTACTGTGTTATGTGTTGAAGAGTGTTGCACAGACCCATGATAGGCCTGTACCCCTGAGGTACATCATGTGTGTGTGGTTGACATGCGGGATACTGAAGTGTGACCTTACTGCAGGTGTGTGGTTATGCCATATGTAGCATGTCCTTGTGTACTGCATATGATAAATGTGTTATGTTGTGCACAGGTGTTGCAACTATGCCTATCCAATGTGCAGTACGGGGTTGCCACAACTGTGTCTTATGCTCTGTGTATTGCATGTCAGTGAGGCAGCTAATGACATTACTGAGCTATGCAACGTCTTACAGCAAACATGCGCGGCATGCATTATGCATAGGTGTGTTACGTGTACATGGCCTACACCTCACCTATGACATTCATATTTCATTACCAACATTGCAGTTATAACACACTCATCAGCATGGATTGGCTGCCCTGCTGTCACACCAGAGGGACCTACGAGAATATGAGAGAGTTAGTCAGTGGCCACAACTGTGGCATTGCTACAGTGGGTATGCTAAACTGCAGTATAACAACAGTCAACAGTCACAAGTGTAGAGATATTATTCAAAATATAAGTATTGCACAACACTAGGCAGCAGAACTGCTAAACACACAGTACACATCTCACGTAGACATAATCTAACAATACAGTTAACTGTCATCTACAGATAGGGCATGTTACCTGCTTGCTCTGGGTGGACGTGCTGGGAGGTTGATGTTGCTGTTGTTCAGGAGTCACCACGCATAGGAGCAGCTCCTCCACTCTGGTGAGGGAGGGATGAATGGCCACCCCATCACCTGTGGCACACTGTTGTCTTTGGATATCAGACTCATGCCACTGGACATGTCTAATTAAATCACTGCAGTGATGGCGCACCTGCTCATATGTCTGGATATGCATGCCTATGTCATTTACCCTACAAACAAGTTCCTGCCACAGTGCAGTCCACTCCTGCTGGTGCTGGCTGCTTCTGGAGAACAGCATCGTGTACTGCTACAATAGGCTTTGTAGTATCACCTCTTCCTCATCCGCTGTGTACGATGGATTGCACTGGTGGGCCATCTGGCTGAAAAAGATATGAACAATATGTGTGAGTGAGTCTTGTGGCACACTTTACACCTTCAACCACAGATATCACTTTACTGACATATATACCATCCTACTGTCTGTCAGAGGTTACACATGTTCAATACCACTTATTTGTCCTCAGGCCACAACTAACTAACAGTGCCTGGCACACTCTATATATCACACCACTATACAACAGTACCGGACACACTGTTTGTGACACATTGCACAACCTCAAGACAGGGGTGTATTTCACACCAATGCACAAACAGAGGTGTCATCCATTTCAATGGATGTAAAGTACAGGTACAGTAGTACCAGTCAACCACCATAGTCATTGATGCCATAACCCTGCCTAACAGATGGGTACAGTTGTTACCATAGGTGGCATACTTCTGTAACAGAGTATATATGTTGCTGGATACATACGTATACCCTGTAACACACATATGATTGCAGACATTGTACAGGCATGATTACACACACATCAGACAAACATACAACACACCACTGTATGCCAACACAGATGAGCATTACCTGTGTACAATACAGTACTGTGTGCCACTACTTACACACCCTTATGTCTGAGTTTTGTCCTCTGTGCAGACTACAGGAAACACACATGACAGTGTTTCCAAGCAATGTGAACACACACCATACTGTGCTGTTTAGGCCAACAGCTTCTGGTAGTATTACAGTTCATATGGGAGTTGGATTCACCAGCAGTACCACTCACTAAGCATACATGTATTGCTTTAGCCTACAATGAGCCACCACATTCGTCAACAAGGAACTACATCACATCATATGCCGTACTACTATGTCTGCCTAACAGTACATTACACATCATTTGCTGTCCTCACAGCTAGGATAGACACTACCATGTCAGATACAACTTCACATTAATCTATCACACCTTTACAGACCTTGCACACATTCAGCGTTACACTTATTCAACCTCACATAGCAGGTATTGCACTGAGTACATGTGTGAGTGCATAATGTCATATGTAAGTAATATGCTGTTGGCCCTAGGGCCTATGGCAGCCTAGCCATATGCTACCCTGGCCTTTGACACACATGTACTTTGATTTCACTTGCCCCTGCCAACCAGAACCACAGAGGTGTTTCCTGGGTTTTTTTTCCAATCTCCCACACAATCATCAGGGGTATTTATGACAACTGCTAATGAGGAGCCTTGTTTGCTATTGCTAGGTGGTCTATTCCAGTGTATGGCATATCTTTGAGATGGGAACCTATCCCTCCAGCATGTGCTGTTTAGTGAGTTGACAAGGTTTAGGGCCCTAGAGCATGTATCCCGGAGGGATTGTGATATGTTGCCATGGTGGTTGTCACCCAGCTATGGGTGTGATATACCTCTGTATGTCTGGCAGAGGTCACCTCTGTGTGGCCAGTATGCAATACAGTGTAGATGTGGTTTTGTGAGTCAGTCTGCATAGGGCATCTGTTTGCGGCCTTTTCGCCTGGTGTAGTTGTCATGTGAGGTACATACCACGCAGGGAATTGTGATGAGTACAGGGAACCACTGCCCTATATTTTTATAGATGACACATAACACACAGACTGATTAGAGGTGTAGTGTGGCACTGTTTTCATCAAAGTGGAGGCTACTGTCCACCTGTGTCCCATATTCCCTTATCACACCTTCACTGTTAGGTAGATCTCTACCTATGTGGTAGTTAATGGGTACAGTGTTTTGGAAAGGAGGAATGGAACTGCAGTATCAACACTTGTCTACAGTCCATGCCTTGGTCACCACACACCTGTTGCAGTACATATGACCCCGTGTCACTCTGTCTCTCCCTCTCTCTATATATGGCTATATATATATATATATATATATATATATATATATATATATATATATATATATGCATATCTATATACATACATGTACACATCCATTGCTGGACACATGGATGTACATATAGGCACATGTACAGTACACCTTTCGTGGTGGGGATATCACTTATGCAACAGTTAGGGGATGTACAGTTATGTGATTATATTGCACAGTGTTGTGCAGAATGCATGTGGGTGTCCTCAGCCCATGTAGCATTAGCAGGCCTCACTGGTTGTAACACAGCAGATCTGACAAATCAGTCCCACAGCATTTAACTACCACATGACATATATCAGCACTGCATGCTGTGTTCTAGGCCACACACTACGACCTACATAGATATATGCACATATCAACCTTCAATGACAGGTATCTGTCCACCCTTCACTAACAGTTGCAGTATGTCCCTTGCCCTATGCACATGTGCGCATACAGATAGATACATACTGCTGCCACACATGGATGATTTGCAGTGTGTAGAGTACTCTTCAGGAACATCTACTACATGCCAACACATACATGTGAGTTACATACCTTACCTTTGTATTTCCCTGCTCTGTGTGTTATGGTTTTGTAGGTTTTTATTTTATTTTATTTATTTTTTTTGGTTGTTTGTTTTGGGTTTTCCCCCTCTAATTCGGTTTATGTCTCAGTTTCTCTCTCTGTTGTGTCTCTGTCTCTGACTGTGTCTGTGTCCATGTCTCTTTCTCTCTCTCTCTATCTCTCAGCATCTGCAATGATAGAATTGCATGTGTGGACTGCAGGTACAGCCTGCTTTTCTAGGTATCTGCACTTGTGCATGTGACAGCCTCTGCACCAATTGCTGCCCACCATTCAGTAATTGCATGCAGCCTGCTGTGGGGTGATTGCATTACTCACTGTGATTGCAGCCCACTGCTATAAAATGCTAGGTTATGTAGGCATACCCCTTTCAGCTGTCCAAGGTGGGGCCCATGCTTGTTTGCTCTGTACACCGTTGTGTCAGTCAGAAGGTTGGTATATGTCTCTTATCTGAAGCTAGGGTTGTAGCCAGTTATATGCATGTTGTACTCAAACCTGAATGTTGCTGCTTCCAGTACACACTTCTCAGTGTAGACATGTACTCACCCCTCCAAATGCTAACACAGGATACATTGGAGTATCTACTTTATTTCTGACTTACACAATTAACTGCCATACAAATGTGGTTATTGCACTGTATTCCTGTGGCCAGTATTTATCCTGGTCTGATACTGTGTGGTGTTTGTAAGGTGCTACTGTAACATTATTCCCTGCTAGGATGGCTGCTTCTCCTTTCACAGTCATGTCATGCAATTCCACAACAACTGCTGGAAAAGACCCATATAACAGGATTTGTGTTATACCATTCCTAATTTCCATTTAAATTCCCTTATTGTAGTGCATGATATATTTATTTCAGAACCAAGCTGTTTGTATATCTGCTGTGGCTTGGTGGTAATTCATGCAGTCTACTGTGTCAATGGTCTGGGGTTCGAGACTGGCAATGTTTTTTCCTTTTGCTGCTCAGCAGAACAAGGGCCCTGCCATAGAGTGACTAAGGCACTTTTAAGCAGTTGTAAGCGGGTTTGCGTGGGTTTGCGCGACACATAGCAATGCTTAGCTAAGCACACATGTGCACACTCGCTTAAACATGCCTACTACTGCTTAAAAGTGCTTACTCCCGCTAACTACCACGCTAATTTCTTTTAAAGAAAAGAAAAGGGGGAGATAGGAAAGTGGTGAAAAAGGGGGCACAAAGAGGGACAGACAGTAGGTAGACAAACTCAGGATGTGCAGGACAGGTGTAGGAAAGGTCCATAGCTGCCCATTTCTTTACCAGCAACAGCTGTGCATATGCAATAAATTTGGAGTGATATTTGAAACCTTCCACCCCTGGGAGACGGGTGAGTAGAACAAAGTATGTTGTACTGCCAATTATAATTATCAATTTACATGTCCAATGGACATGTGTGCGAAATGGGCAGCTATGTATGGGACATAATTTTTTTTGTCGGTACAGATTGCCCATTTTTTTTTCTTTCAGGTGAGAGTGGGAAGTGAGGTAGAGGAAGTAGGTATGTCTGGGGAGGTAGGTTGGGGTGGTAAACAGACAAGACAGACAAGATGCATACAGGGGTGGTGTATGACACATGGCGTGGGTGAACACAATTGACGGGGTCGGATGTTCGGAAATCGCAAGCCCATGAGCCCACAGATGGTAACAGTGGAACTGAGATCCACACCCATGGACAGTCACCACTGCACCTTCACATCCCCGAAGGTTGCTGTGCTGGGGGCTGCGTAGGCTCACTCATGAGACGTGCCACTCTCGCCTCGAGCTGGCGTAGGGGATCAGCGACTGAATGCTGGCTCTCCCTATGCACCACAACCCGGACCCTTTGAAGGGTGACAGGTGGTCCTTCTCTTCCCATGCTTGCACGGGGGGACGAGCCCCATCCCCTCCAGTACTTCCACTCAAAGGTGGCACAGGACCATCAGAGGAGGGGAGCCCGGGCTGGGCACCGGACCTGCTGGTGCCAGGTGCACTCGCCAGCTGAGGAGGGACAGGTGGGTCCGCTGGGACTGACCTTCCCATACGTTCTGTGATTAGGTGTGTTTAATTACAACATAAACAATAGCATTCCAGATTAGTTGTAACAGCATGCAGTAATATTCCCATTAACCCAACACACCAAGTTTCCAACAGTTGAACAGCAAGCATAACACACGCATATATTGAACCACAGTGGATATTCCAACAGCAAGCAGGGATGTTTGGTAGCACCAGGTCACCATGATTGTGGTGTTTAAGCAGGGCACATGCATCAATGTGAATGCAAATATTTATAGAACAATAGGACATATGTCCCAAAAAATATTTAAGATTACACATACCCATTGAGGTATGGAATTGCATGGTTTATGCACATACAGTAGGGTGTAGAAAAAAATCCCGGTTAACATCTTATAATTACCTTTTAGTCTACATTACATTCCTAGTGACTGCAGGTGTCTATCCCCTACATGTATTATTACACTTGCCACCATACATTAGGTTGTGTAATAGGTTTGGCTAGTTCAATATACGCCTGACCTATATCTGACATACTAACTGTCCAGGATGCAGATGTTACTGCTACATATTTCTTGATTGCATTTCTATTTCTTTATCTACATACCTGGGATAATTTCACATGACATTTTCACTTCGATTTGTACAGAACCCTGCATTTCTTGACACACACTCACATTTCTGGGGATAAGCTAACATGCTACACATGTGCCAGATTTACTTATACATGCCAGCCAGTAACAGACTGTTGTGGACTGTATATATGCTTCTAGCACTTCCATCACCCACTTTATTTGGGACTGCACAACTCTGGGTTGCCAGCACTTTTTAAAACAGTACTATTTGTATAATGCAAGGGTACAACAATATTTCAAACTCTGTGACACAGACACACTCCGGGTTTTAGACCTTTATTAATGGCATTACACACTTTTCCACAAGCTCACTCCTTTATTTGTTTTAACGGTGCATATGGCAGAAATGTTCAAGACATATTATACCTTTATTAATAGGCTAAAACACTCTTTTTTCAGGCTCATTCACTTATTGTATATGACAGTGCCTGCAGAGATAGTACTCCAGACATATGTTACCTTTCTTAATGGGTTACTACACTCTTTTTCTGCCTCTCTGATGTTATCTGACAGTACATGCAGAGGACTTATTCAGGCAATTTTATGGCTGTATTATTGGACTACAACACTTTCTTTCATGCTCTCTCCCATATTTTATATAACAATACATGCAGAATAATCACTAACCTGCCTGGTGGTGCAGCCTTAGCAGCCTATCAGCATAGGCTAGCTGATTCACAGCACAGTCACCTGCAGCTGTAAAGTAAATGAAGGGATATTGAGACATACCTATCCATTATACATACTCAATTATCAATTCTTACATACTGCATTCCATGGCTACATACTCAGTTGTGGGGCATTCTGCATTCCACGGGCCTCCTGTATCCATTGGTTCAGGTGGTCCTGCTTCCGTCTCTTCAGGTCTGCATGGTGGTGACAGATCTGCTCACCAGTCCAAGGAATGCCTGTGGCACTTGTGAGGTCATGAGCTAACCAGTTTCAAGCCTCTGCCTTGTACTACATCCCTTGGAACTGGCCCTGCAGGAGTCTTGCCTCATGACGGTGGACAAGGAGCCAAACCATATATTTTGACTCCTCAATGCCCCAACGTTGCGCTCGGAAGCATGTTCCCTCTCCAACACCAGCCATTCTAACTGCAGATGTGAGCTACAATCAGTTATGGCATGTATTCCTGCCTATGGGGCTTCGCACTTTTTTGTGATTGGCCGTTTTTTTAAATTCTCGGCTGACTGGAGACCTGCTTAGTAATGGTTAAACTACCATTAGTAAGTATATGCCTGTTAACAATGGCTGATTCCTCTAAGTTGTCATGGCTTAGTGGTTTTGTACTTTGCTTGTAATGAACAGAGTCCTGGGTTTGAACCTTGTCATTCATTTTATTTTCATACTGTCCAGACAAGCTAGGGGGTGTGGCTGCGTTTAAGCAGCTTTGCTTTACGTTGCTCCTCGGTGCCCTACAGTGCCCTGGTTGGTGCAGCGCACATGTCCTCGCAAACACATTGCACTGATTAAAGTGCTATTTTGCTATGGGCACCTCTATTGCACTGGGTTAACCGTTATTAAACTATGGGCAACTCTATTGCACTGGGTGAAGCGCTGCTTAACTGCTTAACTGCAGCCAATTATATATCAGGATCATTTAAAATATTTATTTTGTTCACTGATACATTGTCCATTTCATTGCATTTTACTACTATTTACACATATTTGTCTGGTATTATTTCATATACTGATTTAAAAATAAACCTGAAGGGGAGTGGTGGGACTCGAAACGTGAATATCTCTTCTTTGTGTGAACGCTCTACCATTACACTATTGCTATTTGGTGTGATTTGCATAAACATTCTTTCTTATGCTCTTCCATGTCAGAATTGCTAACTCTAGCTAAGCAATGGGCACACCCGCCCACACACGCGCAAATACGCGGAGCTATTTCGGGTATTTAAAAAAAAAATTAACTTTTTACTTTTTATAACTGTGATGGGGGTTTACAATGTCAGGGAGTGTGGTGTTGGGTGCAAGGACATTTGAGCAGACTCGCTCTTGTGTATTTGCTTTTACTTTTCAATCACTTGCAGGGGCATGGACATTTAGACTGCTCAGCAGTCGGACACGCCCCTTGCTTTCTTACACGGTCCGTGTACGAATTACGGTTGGGTCAGTGTTTCCTCATGCATATTCATGGCACGCTGACATCATACCGTTCAACTGCAGCCTCCGTGTAAGACTTATTAAGTCTTACATGGAGGATTCGTAAATCCGGGGGTTTATTTTATGCAATTATCTGCCGAGTTTTTCTCCCTGGGCCTTTGCTGATAATGGGCTCTGTCCCATTCAGACACTCCCGGTAAACAAATGTTAAATAAAATAAATACATTTCCATTTGTGCGTGTTTGTCCTTGTCATTACTCAGCTTGTCTGCCAATATATTTTGCTGTAATGGAAAGTAAGATTCTTGGTGGAGACTGCTGGTATTCTTAAGGATTAGACTGTCCCTTTACTGACCGGATCTCTGCTTTTTGTTTCTCCCCTCATGTCATTTTTTTAGTTCCTTGTTTGCCAGGATATGGCAGAGATTGCTTATTTTGCCTTTTAAAGGGAATAGAGGATTTGAGATATTTGTGAAGTGGAACTTAAATGATAGAAAATCCTGAATTAATTTCCCCTCCATCAAATTGTTCATATGTTCATAGGTTTATAGGTTATAAAGCTATTGCCCCTAAGGCCTTTATAAGACTAACCATGTTATACTCTCTTATTGACCAAATTGTATGGTCTAGATTTGCAGTGTGAGTTTATGATCAGGCACATAGGTGCCACCCCCCCCCCCCCAGGGCAAATTTACAGTCTGCCATCTAGTTGTCTAAATTAAATAGTTAATAGGATTATTGAGGACCTTATTTTACATGAACCTGAAGTTGTTCCAGAGGAGTGGCAATCTGTGGGAGATATATCTGTCTCTCCAGCATGTCCTGTTAATGTCACAGGCTAGATAAAGATCTCGAGAGTGAGTGAATCTTGTCCTATTTGACTTGAAAATGTGCAGAATTTCCATTAGGACAGGATCCAAGACTGCTCTGTGGACCAGGCACAAGTCGCCTGTCAGCAGTCTGTAAGATACAGAGTACAGGGACAGGGCCTTCTGTCTGTCCATGTAGGCAATGTTTTGAAGGCCCTGAATTTGTCTTGGTGGGAAGCCTCTGAAGTCTCTCCAGCTGCTGCAGGATTGAGCAAATGAGCAGTGAAAGGGCAAAAGAAAACCTCCTTATCTAAATTAGAGTTTAACATCTCAGATTTTATTTCATCTGCAGTTTTGATCACATATCCAGGCAAACATCCTCAAAACTGTAGCAGTAGCAGTAACCCAAGAGAGAGTACCTGCATATAACACAGTTTTCAAAGTATGTTTAGATACTTGAGACAGATTAGAAATAATAAGATTCAGGTAGGAACTACCTTCTGAAAGAAGTGTGATAGACTATTCCCTCAAACTGGCTATACAACCAAGAATACAATTTTGTATACTGTATGCGCTTGGTGGTCAGGAATACTGAATGTTTAAATGGAAGAATAGAACATTCTCAGAACAAATACATCCAATACCTTACCTTCTTTATCCACAGCAGAATGGTTAGTATTAATTAAAAGTCTGTTTCCATCTGGCAAGGAGGTCACAATGACAGCTGAGTCAGATCTAATATAAGAAAATGCAAATTTGTTATCTTGAGGTAATTTATTAAGTTTATCTGCCTTTTTGAGGGACGGAGGATGAGAGCTGGGGTTGTTACATGCAACATTTAATGCACCCTCCAAAGCTGGCAAAATAGGAAAGATGGGTGTAGTATGCAGTACACCCACTTGCAAAATGTCATACATAATATCTCCTCATTTCAGGGGGAACATTCACTGTCCCCCAAAAAAAGTACACTATTCATGCTGGAAATAGTTTCTGAAAAGGAAAATTCATTCAAAGCAGCTAAAAAGGGACAGCTTTCTTCAGAATTAGAGTACTGTGCATGGAAATCGCCAGGAGAAGTTGCCCTGTCTTGTCAGTGTCAGAATCCTCTGACAAACCTTCCTCAGGAATTTCTTTACTGTGATTGCACCATGCTAAGGATTTCTGAGTCTCACGATTAACATCCTGCAATAACTTCCTGGCTAAGGTAAGGAAATTATCTTTATGAACAGATACCATGTCCTTAAATCAGCAATGTATAATCTTTTGTTTTTTTCTTTGCAGGGACCATGCAAGAAGATGACCAACTAGAGGATGGCAGTTCACCCCTGGCAAGAGGTCTCTTTCCCTATTCACCCTGAGAAGAACCTCCTGGATTATGTCACAGCCCAAAAAAAGATGGCTCTCCTGTTCTCACATCAGATATTCAAATAACCACAGAGGATGTGGCTGACACCTGGTCCATGTAGGCTGAAGGGTCTGCACTAGAGAAACTTGGAGTAATCAGTGAAATGAAGAACAATGGTCAGCCACTATAAAGTCATTAACTAATGGCTAAGGCACATCTGAGCCCAAAGTGGCAGGAATGTCTCCTTAATGTGTTGTTTTTCTTTTTAGGCACTGTGAGAAAAGAGCTGGCAGGACAGAAGGAAGTATCCACTCTACAACCAAGGATGGAGCTTGATTGCTGATAAGCACTGCTGGAATGAGTCACTCAGAAGGTAAGTCATCAGACAAGTGTTCACAGGCAGCACACACACACATGTACTTCTCCATGCAGTCCCATTCAAAAAAAGTATATGAAGTACACAAAAATTTGTATCAGAACTCAAAACCCCTTTTCTGCAGTGCCTTCCAGAAAGAATGTATGGTGATTTGTGACTAAATGTACACAAGCACTAAACTTGAAAAACATTTTCTGCCTTGTAAAGCATTTTTTAAGCCTTAAAATTTAGGCACACAAATAACAGTTTTCAAAATCAGTGCACTTTTACCACAAAATCAGCCTTCGATATATAAAAATAAAAATGTTCTAAGAATAGTGATACCTGACAAAAAAAAAATCAGAAATTGTAAAAAAAATGAAGGAATTCTTTAAGGGAAATGGCTGCTTTTAATCAGCAAATAAAACATAAATATTTTCTTAAAATGGCAATAAACTCTGCATGGAATGGTTATCCTATAGTGACTTGTCAGACAAAATGAAGCTGAAGCTGTTTGTTGCTCCTTTGAAGCCTCAGAACTGAATCATCTCCAGGTGACAATAAAGCATTGAAACTGTCTACACTCTGACTGCTGATTTCCATCCCCACACATATGTGCACACACACTCAAACAACACACACACACGCACACACAAATGTACACTCAATGCACATGCACCTGCCCATGTACTTGGCATAGACTCACATCCATATCTTTATATAGTTTCTTCAATAAACAGCAAGGAGGGAGTTTGGATGACAAAATACTGAGTTGTAGTTTAACAAAGTCACATTATCCAAACCCTACATATAAAATGATGCATTTTGAAGAATAATTACATATACTGTGACTGCATCAATTAAGCCCGCTAAAAGAGTCCTTGCATCACCACATTTGGAACAAACAGTGTCAGTGGTGTAACAGATATCACACTCACCTTAGGAGGTGGAAGCTGAAAAGGCAGTTGGATTTCTTCCCACTCTATGTGACTGGATTGCTGACATCTCTGTGCAGCAGTGGAGACAGGTGCTCCACTCCTGAGAGCACTGGGGGAGGTATGCTGTCCTGCAGATGGGATGTTAAACTGAGGCCCCATCTGTTTTTCTGTTTGGATTGATGGTAACTCAGTACAGGACTGGGGGAAGGTGCTGCACTCCTGAGTGTGCTGTCCTGAAGATGAGATGTTAAACTGAGCTCCCATCTGTTTGGTTAGTTGGATTGGTGGTAGCTCAAGTGGAATTAAAAGATCCCATGGCACTTTTTGAAAAGAAAATGAGAAGTTCGCCAATGTTTCAGCCATATTTCCCCTAGTAGTGAAATACAAACTCAGGTCTCCCCTGAAAAGAGATTACCAGCCTAGTGAGGTTAAAACAGTTAATAAAGGATAAACAAATAATGTGCATGTGTATACAAACTATAATGGAAGAGGTAAGATTGGACATAATCTTTCTGATTAATGTTATCTTACCCCGAGATTCTGGAGTCTCATTTGTTCTTGTCAGTCTATCAGTATTACAGTAGTCTATTAATGTCAGTGAAACTGCTAATGAAATGAAAATCAAGAACCATTGAACATTTATATCACATTAAGATCTAATTCTAAAACACTATCATGTTAGGCTGAGTATTATGAAGATGGCTTGTGATGTGGTATGACCAGACTCTTCTATGGCACCTGCCCTGAGTGTCAGAAAGAAGGGATGAGAGGTTTTACACAAAACCGGCCAGTGCCAGTGAGGTGTATTCCTGACCAGACTTAATTTGCATCTCATAAAGATAATATTGCAGATACCTGCATAAGCTGGAATAGCATACCTATGATAGAAGTTGCATTAGTATGTGGGTTTGGCTCAGCTTAGTCTCAAGACATATCATTAATGAGCATAGGTAAGGAAGTTATCGTAG
The DNA here is from genome assembly GCF_019279795.1 of Protopterus annectens. Taxonomy (NCBI): domain Eukaryota; kingdom Metazoa; phylum Chordata; order Ceratodontiformes; family Protopteridae; genus Protopterus; species Protopterus annectens. The sequence continues at coordinate 1,214,458,643 of NC_056732.1, forward strand.
CCAAGGTGCATTGAATACTACAGACGTTGTGCATTATAAGGCATCAGCACAAATCATTTATCAGTTTATTGATTCTTTCACTCTTCAATACCCTCATTGTCAAATTAAGTGTTCTAGATGTAACAAAGGATTGTATACAAAATGTTGAAAGAGCATAAGAATTATTATATAATTTACATAATGCTATAGCAATTGAGAACCACTTGTATGTCTGATAAAGTAGTGAATCACGATAAATTCTGATAATGCAAAAAAACAAAACAAAACAGGAAAATTAATTGTGTTCCCAGTATATATTTGTGTTAAGTAAGTAACAATGCATTTTTCACTGTCTAAAATCTATGAGATACTGTAAACATGTATTTTATCACCTGTGTTGATGGTGCAGAGGGTATGGTCCAAGCAACTTAAGTTTGACTAGCAGTTTACATGCTTGACTATACAGGTAGGGAGGGTGGGCATATGCCCACTTTGAGGATGCACATTAGTGCACTTGGATAGACCTTGTAATTTATAAGTGGTGCATGCCAAGGGAGGACACATGGATGGACATTAGGGGAAGGCTACGACTAAGTCCCCACAGAAGTGTGATTATAGCCTGAGAAGCCCATTATACATCCATTAATAGGGCAAGAATGAGGTGTGCATATGGTGTAGAAGCTTAGAAGCAAGAAAACCTTCTCAGCAGCAGTGTGAGACTACTGTAGTGTACCTTGAGCTCTGTACTGGCCCCAAACATGGGTTGGAAATAGTCTATATGAGGTAGTCAGGTCTGGTAGACCCAGTGAATGACTGACCAATGACCACACGGAGTAGCTGCTGGTCAGCTGTGAGAAGTTAAAATGTACTACAAAAAGGTATTGATGCTATCAATATTATAATCAGCAAAATTAAACATCCACAAGTGAATTTGATGGGTCTATATTAGAACATTGAATATTTAACAGTTCAAATCACCAAAAGGTTGACCTTTAGTGATTGAAATGTTAAAACATCGAATGTTCAGAAAAAAAAAAAAAAAAAAAAAGCTAAATGGTG